>NC_056525.1:88714563-88796107 GCF_019175285.1 Sceloporus undulatus
ATTATTATTATTATTATTATTATTATTATTATTATTATTATTATTATTATTTCCTGCCTTCCTACCTGCATAGGAACTCAATGGAGTTATATGAGTCCACTCAATATGAGTTTCAGTGAAGACAGTGCGTACTTGAATGGTTATTGTTTTTTTAAAAACCCTGAATAGTTTGAATTGGAAAGTCTTCTCACCCAACAAGAAATTCAGTATAATTAATATTTGATTTTGATCACATCATTAATATTAAACATTACTTAAAATACTTATAATAAAGTATCTCAAAATCACAGAAATACATGCCTAAAATTATACATCTCTAACACCGTAAGTCACAGATATTTGCTAAAATACCATCAAAATGATTTGAGAACAAATGAGACAGGCAAGGTGAACATTTTAGCTATTAAATAAACACAACAGATACATTTGAGAAAGTCATGAAATGGATGGACAAGTGGTACCTAGCTAAATATGTCACACTGTTTCCCCCCAGAATGGCCCCCAGAAAGTTATGAGGGGAAAACAGAAAACTAGCCATCTCTAGCATAAAAGGTAAAGGTTTTCCCTTTGACATGTTTGTCTAGTCATGTCCGGCTGTAGAGGACAGTGCTCATCTCTGTTACTAAACCAAGGGAGCCAGCGTTGTCAAAGAAGACTCTGTGGTCATGTGGCCAGCATGACTGAATGCCAGGTGCATGGAACACTGTTACCTTCCCACTATAGTAGTACCTATTTATCTACTAGCAGTTTTACATGTTTTCAAACTGCTAGGTTGGCAGAAGCTGGCACTAGTGATGGGAGCGCATTCTGTCATGCAGTGCTTGGGTCTCAAACTGCCAATCTGCCAACCTTGCGATCATCAGTCAGTGTTTTAATCGCTAAGCCACCATGTCCCTTGCATAATCATATTGAAAATAACAGAGAAATGCACATGGGAACAAAAGAAGAGCCCTGCTGGATCAGATCAAAGGCAAAATTAGTCCAGGATACTGTTCCCAGAGTGCCCAGTCAGATGCCTATTGAAAGCCAATAATTACATTTTCCAGAAATTAGCAGTAGCACCATTAGGGTTGGTGTCACTCAGTGCAGTAACACACAGTGTCACCCCCCCCTGCAATTGAACTCCTCCCATGCCACACCATATAGAATCCTTAGTAAAAAAAAAAATTGTGCTAATGTTACTCATAAATTGTAATTCCTGTATATCACTGAACGTAACGACAATAGTTGTGATATAAAGAACTAGCAAAATTAAAATTATACGTTTAAATTACAGTATCATACATGCAACATAAATGCATTTACATGTACAGTGGGACATCAGTATCCATGGGGAGATCTGAACCCCTGCAGATACCAAAATGCACAGGACCTCAGGTGAAGTCCCATTGTCCCTAATGGTGGCACGGCCACATGCACGCGCCGCCAGTGGGGACAACAGGGGCTGTTCCTAATGGCAGCATGATCGTGCCACCATTGGGGACAACAGGGACTTGCCATCCGCAGATGCTTAAATCCACAGATGGCAAGTCTGCAGATACCAAGGTCCCGCTGTACATTGTTTCGTGTGGTAAAAGGGAAAATTTGGTAAGATTGGATTTTTTAAAGAAAATTTGAAATGAATAAAAATTTAAATTTTAACAAAACCTGGGATCTCTCCTTTCTCTCCCCACTGAGCCTCACTCCACTCACACCATTTCTTCAGCCTTTTAAAGGCACAGAGGCGAATATCATAGCCCATTTCTGCCAAAAGGGAGATGTTAGGGAAGCAGATGTGTCACCCGCCCCTCCCCCTTAGGATGTCACCTGGTGTGGTCTGCACCCCCGACCCCTCTTAGTGCAGCCCCTGGGAACTAGTGTGCATAATTATATTCCAGCCTCCTTCTCATGGTTCCATTTTTCTTGTCTTCACATCTGTGGTACCTCCCAAATGGAATTTGTGGACAATGAAAATAAGAAAGAATAATGAAAACATATGCAATTAAATATAATACAGTATTGATAAATACAGTTAAGTAAATACAATGAGGAATGCTAATTTCAAGAACTATTTTTTAAATTATAACTAAAAACTGAAATAAAATACCTATTTGGCCTGCAATAATAGGAGGTCTTACAACCAAAAGGATCAGTTTATCAAGCAGGAGATGGAGAAATCGCACCACAGGCTCAAGGTGAGATGAATTCAGAGCTGAAATACTGCCCTTTAATTCATTTTCCAAGTTGTTTTCCATTATTCTCATGTCACCAATCCGCACAGGGAACATATGTTCATCCAGGGCATGCACAAGAGCAAAGAACTTGTCCAAGTAAGGATCCTACATATTAAAAAAAAATCAAACATTATGCACTAAGTTGTGTGTTGTTGTTTTTTTAAAAATCTATATTCATTAAAAAAAATTTTTTAAAAGTATCTGATCTCATATGCATATTAATAGAATTTGGGTCCCAATTGGATCACAAGTGGCACAAAAGGCCATTTTTGCACACACACCCCAAATCACACCATCAAAATTTGATGGCCAATGGTAATGAGAAAACCCTTTGAAAAACAAGGATTCCTTGATAGTTTTAAAGAGGTCTTTGAAGTTTGCAGCTGAAGTCTGGCAACATGGCAGTGGCAGGGGTGCAGCCCAAGACAGGTACCTCGGAATGAGGGAACCCACTAATATTGCCCATCCAGAGAGATGTGATGAATAAGGTCACCATAGCCATCAAATTGACTATAAATATTGCTGCCTCTTCTGCTTTAGAGAGACCCCTATTAATACATACCTGTGTATGGATGGTTGACACTGCAATGATTTCTACATTAAAAACTCCTTTATGGTTATCCACCCACTTCATTCCAGGAAGAGGTACCTAATAACAAAGCAATATATAATAAAACCATGCTGTCATTTACAACAAAACAGAAGTACAGTTCAGGTACTTGTAGCAAAAAAGGTCATTCCAGTCAATATAGTTGAAGATGATATGAGCATCTTTTTAAAGCTTGTTTGTCAGTCAGACATTTATTTTATATTATTTTATTTGCTTAAATTGCCTTGCTGAGTCACATAAGTGTAGAGCATGACTAACCTCTGGTGAGAGCACAGAATAAGCCTGTGGTGGCTTCTCCAGGGAAACAGGAAGGCAGAACTGACCAGTCTTCAACCGTCCATTCTGGAGCATGGGTATCCACTTAAATTGGGAAGAGAAGGCAGAATGTCTAATTTACATATATGAAGTACACAGGAAATCTTCAGCTCATCCAGGGGTTGTGTATGTACATACATACATACATACATACATACATACAAATCTTAGCTGGAGAAATACAATTCAGTCAAAGGACTAAAATACATACAGGGATTTGGGTTCAAAGTAGAGTGAACTTTGTGTCAGCTACAGAATATTTAGTGACACACGCACATACTGATTCTCTCAGGTGTTGAGGAGGTGCGCATGTGTGGGGGCCTGGCACGCTAGCACATACTGATTTATTTGTTTATTATTCATGGATTTGGGAAGGCTAGGAACTAGAGCTCCTCAACTCTCATCTGGCTCTCTTAACTACTATACTACAGAAAACAGAAATGTTTTCCATTTTTTTAAAAACAGAGGGGAGGAACATGCAGTAAAAGATATGGAAATTAGAATAGGGCTGCTGCCACTTTGCATAATTAATGTAGTTTAACATTGCCTGCCTGCCCAGTTTCCAGTAACATGCTCCTGGACATCTTAGCTCTAGAAGTTCCTGAATTAAAGATCTATTTCAATCTGGCCTTGGGCTTGGTTATGCGATGGAGATAACTTTAGTTTTTCTACTGGATTCAACTCTGAAACTAAAGATTGCATGGTTTTGAGAAACTGGAGGCCAGGAATTTTCACACCTGAGGCTAGTGTGCCAACTGAACCTTTTCTAAGAGAGGCTTGATGAAACCATGATAATTCATGTCTTAGTTACATTTTGTTTAGGATACTATAAAAGTGCCTTTTAAAAGTACTGTACAGTGGTACCCCGGGATACGAATTACCCAGCTTACGAATTTTTCGGGATACGAAAAAATCCCATAGGGATTTATTGTTTCGGCTTACGAAGGTTTTTTCGGGTTATGAAAAAACCTCGGCGCTATTTTCAATGGAGCCGCGGCGGAGCCGCGGCTTTTTTTCCATTAGCGCCTATGGCAATTCAGGTTACGAAGGTTTTTCGGGTTACGAAATTAGCCGCGGAACGAATTAATTTCGTAACCCGAGGGAGCACTGTATTCAGAAACTTCGGTTTTTACAAATTGCTGCAGCTAGACTGTTGATCATGGTTGGTTACAGGAAACATTAAACTCCCTTGTTACAATAGCCTCACAGGCTACTAGTCTGTTTCAAAATACAATCTCAAGTATTAGTTATGTCATATGAAGCACTACATGCTTTGATTCTTTGTACTCTTTTACATGCCTGACCTGGCTTTGAGAACGTCAGGGGAAACTCTCCTCTTAGGAGTTGTCTGCATGGGTAAAAAGGCTTGTGTTCCCCCTGGCTTCACATTGTTCTGCTTAGATGACACTGACATAGATCCAGTGAATCCAACCCTAACCCAGATAAATTTGACCCCTGGTTTGCCACAAAGTTTGGAAACTCCACAGCAAACCATCACTATTTAAATGTCCCCCCATGCTCCTTAACTTGCCATGCTGTTGCTCCTCCCCCCCCCCCCCCCCCCCCCGTAGTAGCTTGAAGTTGGTCCTCTCGTTGTTGCTTTCACTTGAGTACTGTAGAGAGTGACCTGATCAGTTTCACAGAACACTAAGCTTCCAGTGATATTAGAGTGAGATTTTATTTAACTGGTAGTGTTTTGCTTCAAAGCATCTCACCAAAACGACTGGTATGTTGAAATAAACCAAGCACAATACACTCAAACCTTAGTTGCATCTGCAATGTAGAAATAATGCAGTTCTACACTACTGCAGTTTGTTCCTTGGTTTGCTACAGAGTTTCTTGGAAACTCCGTGGCAACCCACGACTCAATGTTATGGAATTCTGGGAATTGCAGTTTGTTGTGGCACCAGAGCTCTCTGACAGAGAAGGCTAAATGTTCCAAAAATTCCACAGAATTGAGCCATAGCAGTCAAAGTGGTGTCAAATTGCTTTATTTCTGCAGTGTAGACAAGCCCTTTTATCTCTGCCTCCCCACAGCTAAAAACTGAAAGAGAATGGGAGAAGAGAAGGAAAAGGAGTTGAGTATAATTGTTGTTACCGTGTATCCAACAGGAGTCTCAAGTGGAGTGTTTTGCTTTTGTTGGCAACTGACATGATAAAAAGTAAAAAGCAGGTGGTGATGGTCAGTTAATGTTGCAGGGAGTTTAATCTTAATTTCTTCATGAAAATCAGGAGATCTGTTTTGAGATAAAAACATATATATCTGTAAAAATAAAACCTGTCTGGTCTAGATGACTGAGTTTTCTACTTTCTTTTCCCAGAGTTCAGCTGTTTATGTTAAAAAAGTGTGATAACCAAGAATAAATTAACAGATTAAACTATTTCCTAGACCTGGTACCTAGGTTCAGTGCCAGAGAACAAGCTATGCAATCAGAAGCTTCTAGTTATAATTCCCATCAGTATCAATTAAAAGGATCTCAATTCTCATCTCACTCTGAGGGGAACATATTAGGTAACATGGCCCATTAGTACTCCAAAAAGGCCAGGTATCAGCAAATAAAAACAAGTGTTAAACCAAAAAAATGAGAACACGTTGAATATGCTACAGAAGAGAGGTTAATCCAGGTTTCAAGACAGAAATGCTATTCTTCTGACATTTAATTGCTTAACATTTTTTCTGTGCAAATTAAAGAAATGAACACTGGTTGGTAAGGTGGGGCAAAAAAGTACTAAGCAACTAATATACCA
Source organism: Sceloporus undulatus (assembly GCF_019175285.1). Classification (NCBI taxonomy): domain Eukaryota; kingdom Metazoa; phylum Chordata; class Lepidosauria; order Squamata; family Phrynosomatidae; genus Sceloporus; species Sceloporus undulatus. Next base: position 88,720,450 of record NC_056525.1, read on the forward strand.
TTCTTTTAAAAAGAAAGAATAAATTACAGAAGCCTACATTAACCCACATCTCCTGAAGGAGACTGGAGCTAATATGCAATTAAGTTTTAGCATTTCAAAAGTGTGATGTACCTGCTTCCATTTTCTTCCAAGGGTTATAATCCTTGGGTATAGGAGCATGATTTTTTGTCCCTGGTGTTCTACTACTCTCACTGGAAAGACCTTGAAACCAAAACTTTGCTGAGCCCCAGTTTTAAGTGTTTTTGTAGAATACTTGGACTAAAACAAGATTTATGCTGTGTGTGTGCTTTAAAAGTCAAGAGTACAACAAATCCCTGAAAAGGCCAAAAGAAACTTAAAATGGGATTTGGACACTCTAAACCTTAATAAGGTTATGGCATTTTGGCATCAGGCCTAAACCACTTTCTCCCTTTATGGGCTTATTCTCATAATAAATGGCTTAAAGGTCAAGACTTATATCTAGGCATATTTCAGGTGAAAAATAGACCTCCCATGTCTATTGATACAAACGCAAGACACTGAAAGAAAGTCTTTAGCATTGTTTTACATTAATAACAGCTAGTTTATATGCATATATGACTCTGACTATACCATAAAGTATCAGCTAAAACATCACAACATGCACTACATTTGAGTAAAAGACCATTCAAGCCCTTATTTCAATACAGACATTCTGGTTATTATTATTATTATTATTATTATTATTATTATTATTATTATTATTATTATTATCCTTTATTTATAAAGCGCTGTAAATTTACACAGCACTGTACATACAATCTTTTTAATTGGCCATGTTTAAAATATCAGTAGGCCTTTACAAATGTGGAGGGTAACATTTCATGTTCTGCAAAACTGCAGGCAATATGGTGAAAGTGGTGTCATATAGTTATTAGTGTAATCCAACACAGAGTAGTCAAGGAACTATGCCATATAAATTATCCACGTCACACTTATCCACAGAATTCTTAAATCCATATGCCAGGTTCTGAATGCATCATGTCATCATTCACAAACTAGTTAAACCAGCAAATCTGGTGATCCTGACACCTGAGTTGTTACCGCTAAGTGAGGTAGCCACAATCATCCTACACCTGATTTTACAGCATTATTTATATAATGCTACACAATATTGAATTAGTTACTTTTTAATCACATTCTGCATCTTACCTGTTATGATAAACAACTGCTGTGTATGCTTCTTTTGAAAATTCAGCACAGCTGGATTTTCCAAAGATTACCTGCCAAAGTGAACAAAAAGAGACATTTGAATGTTCGCTCCACGTCCTTTAGACATCAGGCTAACAATCTTTACTAAATGTTTTTCAGTCAGACCCTCTGTTTCTTTAGTGTACTCTATTAGGTATTAGGACACTGAATATTCCTGACAATACATCACCATGCACTTGTTGGAATGCACAAAGGAAAACTGAGACACAAAGACTACAAAAGTGAAATGGAACAAAACAGGCACAAGCACCATACCGGCATTGCATTGCTTGGATCCTCTCCAAACATGAACTGGACTTTTACAGTGATATTTCGAGCAGATCCTTGACGGTTGGCAAAGTTTAGGCTTTGAGGATAGACGTAGAGAAGATTTCTGTAGAACATACAAAAAGTAGGAACCATTAAGTAAATGGCCAGCATATGCACAGTAAGTTATTTGAAAGCCTCTTGGGCAGTAATCATAAATATTTTGATTTTGGAACACTGTGGCAAAATTCTGTGAATTCTGCCAAAGAAACCATTTGGCTGAAGCCCTGAACACAATTCCTAGGGAGTAAGCCTCACTGACTAAGGTGGGACCTACTTCCAAATAAATATTGGGTTGTTCCTTGACTGCTGTTCAGATCAGCTAACATCTGCCTGTTATAGACTGCCAAAATAAAGCTGCTTCGGGTCTCTTTGGAGGTATGCTATTTAAATGATGTATGCATCCTAAGAATCCAGAAGCTGCACCAAAAGCTGCACTCTGTTGCTTAGGAATGGAGTCTGGCTTTGGTGTGACCTCCGGACTCTTAGGACCCATGCATCATTTAAATAGCATACCTCCAAAGAGACTCGAAGCAGCTTTATTTTGGCAGTCTGTAACAGGCCATCTTATGCCTTTTTAAATCATTTTTCTTTTTCTCTGCCACAGATATTTATCCAAATTGAAAGAACTGAGACAGTACTCTCATTACATATCCTCCTTATCATGTTATACTTATACCAATTGTCTTCTGTTACCCAGTGTAGAAAAATAGGCTATGTGTAGTACATAACAAATCACAAACTGCTCGCAAAAAAGGGGTCCCTGTTCAGAGGCAAATTGATTTTAAATTTCCTGGACTTTGAAAATCTCACTGTTGCCGCTGAAGGAGGAGCCTGCCTGCAAAAGATATCCTCCCCATCATAACATCTTTACTAAGGACTGAAACAACATGCAGGCATCTGACTAACATATCCAATTGTTTTGTTTTTTTCTTCTGTTTGGTTTATAATATCTTGCCTGATGAAGAAGCCCGTGGAGCTTTGAAAGCTTGCAACAAGTAATAATAATAATAATAATAATAATAATAATAATAATCATAATAATAAATAGGTTTATTTATATACCGCCCAATCACTGGGAATCCGAGCGGTTTACAATAGAGGGGATAACAGACAGTTCCCTGCCCACAGGCTTACATCTAAAAGACACGACACAAAAGGAGAAGGGAATGGTGAGGGGGGAGGGAATCAGGTCCGCATTCTTCTCTCCCTCTGAGGCCTGGACCACGGAGATGACCTTCTTCTTCAGGCTAGCCCCTGCTGGTACTGGGCCAGCCTACTCTCTCCCTCAGAGGCCGAAAGATGACAGTTAGGGAGGAGCCTCTTTCTTCAGGCTAGCCCCTGATGGTACTGGGCCAGCCTTCTCTCTCCCTCAGAGGCCGAAAGATGACAGTTAGGGAGGGAGGAGCTGTATATTGTGCATTTCAGTTGTTTATATTTGCAAACAAAGAAAACGAGGAAAGAGGAAACCCTGTGGGTGCATGTTCTCAGTATATCTATACAGCTTTTCACAAACCCCTGAGCAAAAATATTGCCACATAATCCATAACATTTACTCCAGCAAATGCATAAGAACTATAACTCCATTGCCTCATTCTCGAGCAGGGCCATCAATCTCAATGGGCTGAATCCAATCCATCCCAACTGAGAGGAGCTTCCATCCGAGAGAAAAAATATTTTTTTGGATCCAACAGAATGAGTTTGAAGGACTATGGAACCACTTTTATCTTTTTCCTTTATGTAGTGTATCAACTAAAGTTCCTGGACAGGCAATTCCTCCTGTTTCAAATGAAGACCTTCATGCTGAATTAAGCGCCAGAATTTCATCCCCATTGGTCACCTTGTTTAATCAATGTTCTCTTTATTATTTCTGCAGGCAGCTGCTAAAGGAATTCCTCTTACTCTTTTGTGGCTCTCCTAAATTACCTCATTCTGGCATGAATACATTTGGCTCCTCAATGTGGATTTTCAAATAAAAATGGATATGAAAATTTATTTTAAAATGTACTTTGCTCATAAAACTTTCATTAAGTATTATTAGTGACTTAAGAGAGGGATTTAAATGTATTTTCAAAGCCAAGCTGCATGATCCCTGCATTAGGAACAGAGATCTTCTAGGGACACATGGGGTTACTGGCCCATGTTTTTCGTTGTCTTTGAATGGACAAGAAGAGTCCTTAGCTATTTCCTTTGGTGGTATTATTTCTTTTGGTGATCTGGAAGGAAGGGTAGGTTCATCAAATAATGGGTGGCGAATGATAAGTGAAAGTTAGCCTTCATGGACTATCTTGCCCAATTTATATAAATTATGGTATATTATAAGCAGAAAACACTCAAATGTCTGTTTTGCTCTCCAGGCATCAAGACACAAAAAAGTAGAGTGATTTGAATAGCTATGAGTTCCAGATAATATATAGATAATATTTGTTGCTATTATGAGCTGTCAAGTCCACTTCAAATTATGTGATCCTATCCTACGATTTTTGGCAAGCTTTATTCAGAGGTTTGACTTCCTCTAAACCTGACAGAGTGTGAGCTTTCCAAGGTTATCCAGTGGGTTCCGACTACATGAACAGGGATTCAAACCCTAGTTGCACAAAGGTCTAGTCCAATACTAAAACCACTACTCAATACTGACTCCTAGATAGTACACTCCAGCATTAATTTGCTTCAGCTTTTAGTTTCTTTTTTTCAAGGACTCACTGAATGACCAAGGGCAAATGCATGTTCACTTGGAAACAAGTCCCACTTGGTTTAATGGGACTTCCTCCTTAGTAACTGATTTAGGACCTCAGCCCAACTTACAATTTACATGCATTCTTTTTAAAGATACCAGTGTCTCTTTACTTCTGTCTTTGTTCGCATAAAACAGCATTATGGAAGAAGCAATCCAAGCACAAAAATGGCAGCAAAATTGCTAAATCACTCCACTTTATTGTATTTTCCTCTCAGAATCTTGCATGCATCTAGGAGATTCAAGGAGCTGTAGTCATTAAAAGTAATTTTTCCAAGGCTAAATTTTGAATTCATCCATAGGAAAGACAAAAACAAAGCTGCAGATTGCATGCAGACTACCACATCTCTCAGGGTGTCCTTCAGGTCCACCCTATTATTGATAAAAATATCCTCCTTTCACTAACTTCCAGGGGAATGAGTCGCCATTTTAAGGTCTTCTCCCCCTCCAAAATGGTAGAAGCCCTCACTTAAGCTTGGGAGAGGGGATGGGGGGAGGGTCATTCAAAGGACTCAAAATTAGGGCCTTCCATAGTTGTCTGCCCATATTTTAAAAGGACATTTTTTTTCCTTACCTGTACCTACTACTGGGGCATGCGCAACAAGATCACCCTCTGGAATAGGAGGGCAAATCGGGATAAGAAATCCCTTTTCCTGTGGAGAACTGTATCTTCTACATCAGGGAGGAGGAGGAATAGACTGTATCTCTTCTTCCCACATGCTGATGGGATCAAATCCAAAGCGGAAAGTATGAAGATCTAGATCCCAAAGTATGCAGCGCAGTCCTTCTTCTCACCCCTTTTCACTATGCTTTCACTCCCCTATTCTCTCTACCTATTCAACAGATTACCAGGGGTGAGAGGACTGCTCTTGCTAGAGATCTGAATTGCTTGCTTGCAATTCAGTCTTACAATTAGGTCAGGGGCTCTAAGAAATTCAGGCAAATGCCAATTGTGACCGAAAGATTACAGGTTGCCCATTCCTGATGAAAACTGCCAGTAACAAAACAACTGATTTTAATAAAGTGATGCTTTCCTTAAGTATGAAAATGTTACCTTTATGAAATATAACTCATCCCACTGACCTAGGGATTCCTAGACTTATAGTAAAAAAGTAACTTTTCCAAGCTTAGATGTATTCAAATCACGGTTTCCCTAGACCAGGGCTGGGCAATATACATGAGGTGGAGTCCATTTTTTCTTACTTCACCCACCCAACAAAATAGCAGACCTGATTTCTGTCTTCTTCCAGAGTCCAAAAACAGCAAATAATAAAGCATTTGAATAATTAGACTGAAGTATGATATATAGCATATCAACAAATCCATGAGTAAATAGACCGAATGTATGAGTTAGTATTTCTTTTAAAAATTTGTTCCCAATTATAAGAACCTCCTGAGAGCAGCTTCTGAATCACCCCCATGAATTGTTTTGTCCTGTTGTGCCAACGATCTAACCTATTATTTAACAGTTAAAACTATTTAATTCACAGGCAAGTTACACCAACTTCTCTCTTATAAAATGTAGGTTTAAAAGTTAGTAATTTATTTACTTCTGTTCGATACCCATTTATTTGCTCAGCAGGAAAAAAAACTGAGCAAACAGAATCTTGCCCCAATGGTGAAAGCACTGTGTGTGTGGGAGAAAAATGGCCTTCAACATCTCCCATGTCAGTCTGAATGAACTGAATGAACTGTGAGAAAAATCCTTCTTTAGTTTTTAAAGATTACCCCATCTCCCTTGTTAGGCTTTATAAGATGTCACCTGCTGTTTCCCCTACACTCGTATTTTAACCAGCTCTACCAGCACCACTATCACCCCATCACCATCATTGCTTCTGCTACTATTACTACTACCACCACCAGTAAAAATGTAGGGATACTAATTTTAGCCCCCTCTATGCTCCCCTTTCCATACATCAGCAAACAAATGAAGAAGTCTCCCACTAGCTTCCCATTTCGCACAAATATGGAAGCCATAATTAGCCATGGTTCAGCCATGTTCCAATGTCACTAAGCACAGTTTCCCAGGTATGACATCTTGTACAAAGGAAAAGTCTTTTCTTTTGTAGTACAGGGAAAAACCTTGCTCATAGTATAGTTGATTAAGCAGACGTACAATCACCCAAACTCTCACATTGTCTTCCAGTGACATGAATCTGTTCCCACATCAGCTTCTCAAATCCCATGCAGCAGACCAAACTGTCACAAGAGAAGTGAAGGCTGAGAAAGGAAATTACCAAATTTAGAAAAACATGGTTATATTCCTTACTTTGTTGTTTTGTTAACACAAATGTTTTCTTTTCAAAATGAGTAACATTCTTTCTGAAACTAACTAAATTATAATAAAAGAGAATGTGTCTGTGTCTATCTCTGCCAAAGCTACAAGAATGAAACCTATACATATAGAAATTGGTTTTTATACTAAGAGAACTCTAGGATTATGTACTTTAGGGATATTTTATGACTGATTGATTCATTTTTATTACTCATAATATGTTTATATCCTGCAATGCCGTCTATAGTTACTACATGGCAGATGTTCTCAATCTCCCTTTGAGATTCTTCTGTCTTGTTGTTTAGGGGACTAAGGATGATTACTATATTACTACAGGCGCCCCTCCTAAACCGCGGATTTGAGATCCGTGCCCTCAAATCTCCATGGAGGGACAACCTCCGCTATTTCTTATGGCGTATGGCACCCAGCGCACACACCCGATTCATGCATACAGGGCATGCCCCATTCAAGTCTATGAGGCTTGAATATGCGCGAGCCTCCATTTTCAGGGGGGAGTCCAGAATGGATCCCCAGCAAAAACAGAGGGCCAATTGTACTGCATTTGTCTTGATCCACATAAAGAAATCTGATGATCTTGAGAGCGCCCTGGTCCCCTACGCAACAAGACAGAAGACTCTACCCCACAAAACCCAAACAGCCTCCCCCAAAACAGAAACAAGGCACAGCTTCTGCCTTGAAGCAGTAGTAGTAGTAGTAGTAGCAGTAGTAGTTATACCACTAGCCCAGCCCAGATATACAGGCAAACTTACTCCATCTCCATGATATTATCCTTCAGCTAGCATTGCATTAACATAAAAATTTTGGAAATGCAGGCACATGTATACACATTTTAAAAATATGATCAATTTGGGTAGTGACTGAGAAGAAGTTTGTTTTAGTAAGCATATTATTTTAGTGTTTTATTGCTTTGTGTTTTATCATCCGTTTTTGATTATACATGTTTGATGTTCTGCCCTTTGGCAGGAAGGGCGTTATAAATAAATGTTGTTGTTGTTATTCCCATAAACTCAGAAAGAAGGCAAACCCTCTCTTCAAAACTCAGGCACTCCAGCTGGGTGGGCTGGGTCTTCCTAATTGGCACATGGCTGACACCTAAGTTAGTAGATCTGTGTCTAATAGTGTTGGACTATTCCAAGTTCAGTTTCACTGTTAATATGTATCTTATATCTACACATATTATAGAATACCCTATAGCGCTCATCCTGTGCTGCCCAGAAGATGATGATCAATGTGGTAACTGGTATATCTTGTTTAGAACCAGAATTTTTCAAGTATCTTTATACCAATAAGCATGGCCTATACAAGAAGCATTTATTCTTTGTCATGAAATGCTTGTCAGTTGGGCTTATCTATCTTGATAGAGGAAAAAGCCCAAAGAGGACACAGATTATATGCACTCAGGTTTAATGATCAACTACGCCAGCTTGACTTTTAAAGGCCTGAACAGAAGAATATGGTGATAGACATACTACGTTCTAGTAAAACTGTCACAGAGAAAGTCTAAAGACTGGAGGAGCATTTTGAAGATTATTAATATAGGAAGAAAATGAAAGCAGTTCTAGTATTTCTCTTTATAATTTCTCCAGTTATTTTAACTAGAACAGATGGAGATGGTGATACCTCCTTTGAACCAGTAATTTCTGAGTCAAAGTCTAGGTTTGCCATGTTACAGGATGTGCAGTTGCTAGCCAATGGACTGCTCCATCTTGGGCGTGGTCTTAAAGATTTTGCTATCAAGACTAAGGACCAGATGGACGACATCTTTCAGAAGCTTAATATTTTTGACCATTCCTTCTCTGAAATCTCGCAACAAACCAATGAAATTAAGGAGGAAGAGGAACAATTAAGAAAAACAACAATCAGACTACAAGCTAATAACGAAGAGATAAGGAATGCCTCTCTGGAGCTTAATTCCAAAATACAAATTCTTTCACAAGAAAAGATTCAACTTCAAGACAAAGTTGGGAGGCTTGAAGAAAAATTAACTGAGTTGTTTCAGACCCTACTTGAAATTCAGGAAACGGAAGAAATTGTATCACTCAGAGTAAGTAGATATGAAGTTGATTTTGAGAGCCAGGATGAACTGAAATGGGCTTCTGATTACAAATACTGGAGGTTTTGAGGATTTTTTTTTTTAATCAAGAGAAAAATCACTAGTTGACACCTTAAAATATTTCTATAACACAATAGGGAATACCCTTCATGGATGTTTAGACTACAAACCCCGTAATCTGTTATCACAGGCCCTGCTCCCATGGCTTTCTTGATGTCAAAAACATCCAGAGGGGCTGAATGTACGGTATTCATTGTGAGCTTTCTGCAAAATGTATCCAGTGATACAAATCTACTTTGTTGCTAGTAATTTTAACTTAATTTAACATTAGAGAATAACAATGCAAATTCAGGGATACAGGTCTCCTTAGCCGGGTACCAAGGGTACTCCTGTTACCCTAATGCAAAGACTCTGTAGGACTAGATAAAATCTTACAGGTTGTCTGTAGATACTTTTTTTTTCAAGCAGACTACCAGGGCCATATAAAGTACAGCAAAAAGCACTGCATAAAATGAATGCAATCAGATACGTTTAATGAAATGTCTGCTATCTTTATTTAGATGGTAACACAACGTATTTTGATGCCAGTGGTTACCAAATCCTCTTATTCCAGAATTGTTCCTTAGTAGAAGAGCAATGGATTAGAGTTTTTCCATTTTCAGAAGATTTTATGGAGACTCCTCAAAATTTTTTATAGAGGCTTCATTAATCCAGGCATATCACAGTTAACAAAACCTCTTTTACATCCATCAGGTCTTCTCTTTTCTTCCTCATCTTCTGTCTATCTGAAAGATTTTTTAGCATTGGAAGAAAGAAGGTGAGATAAACATGGGTTTAATCTGCACTACAGAAATAATGCAGTTTAACACCGCTTTAACTACCATAGCTCCATGCTATGAAATTGTGGGATTTGTGACACCAGAGCTCTCTGACAAAGAAAGCTAAATATCTCACAAAACTAAAAATCCTAGAATTCCATAGCATTGAGACATGGCAGTTAAAGTGGTGTCAAAGCATTATTTCTGCAATGCAAATTAGACCACGGAATTTCAGCATCAGACAATGGCACCATTTCCACAGTCAACAATACAATAAACAAAACTTGATCTGAGAAAGAGCAAGGATTCTACTCTAGGCAATCCAGCTTTAACCACATGTGCCTGCATCCAACAGGCAAGGAAAATAGAAACTGTTTCCAAACTTCCTTACTGAACATGTGTGAGAAGCAAAACAGAGAGAAAATGGAGCAGCAGATAAGAAAGTCAATATGTCAAAACATCATGATTTGTAAGTTTGGCCACCAAAGTGGAAATCATAAGAAAAGCGGAGGCTGATGGAAGAAAAGGTTAACCTAGAGGCATTTTGGGAAAAGCCTTCAAGTAGTCTCCAGAAAGCTCAAAATCTTTTTCTTTATATATGCAAAGGTTGGGTGACCCAGTTGTTTCATGTCACATGTGCAATATGTTAGTTTTGAATAAAAAAGTCTGCTGAAACATGTTGAACTGCTTTCCTTTTTTGCACTGTAGGAACCTATCCCTGCTCTGTCCATGTTATTTCTGCCTATGGTATCAAATATTCTTTCAAAGAGGTAATGTTCAGCAACACATAACTACAGTATACCTATATCCTTTTCACATGCTCCAGTCTAGTTCTTCCATGCTCACCACGTGTTTCATACTGTAATGCAAATCCTACAAAGACTGTGGTACTATGCCTCATGAAGTCATATTCTAGCACCTGTTCAAAGAGTTAACAGAACTCTCAATAGATTCAATGGCCCTCAGGAACCAAGTCATTGTTTCTGCTCTTCTTGTAGAATTTGGTTAAGCAGCAAGACAGCCACCTCCAAAATCTTCTCAAGATAGTTCAAGTCCAACATGCCCAGCTTGCCAAACAACAAGAGCAAATGCTGGACCTGGAAGAGAAGGTAAGAGTGATATTTTCTGAATAGCCTTCTCTAAAGTGAGTATTGTTTCAATCACTTCTGGTGACTTTTTGAGAGGAAAGGTGCAGAAAGGGAACAAATAAAGAAGGAATGTGGGGGACAAGGTGAAGGAGAGTCATGATGAAAACAGAAACAGCAGTACAGAGAGGAAAGGCAAAAAATAAGGAAACCTCTTTTTTCTAAAGCAGTCCTGGTAGATGGACAATCTCAGTAGGTCACAAGATGTTTCTCCTCAACTCCACAAACCAAATCACTTCCCTGAAACAGGAAATGTTCCAGTTATTTTCAGTTTCTAAAATTTGCTGTTTGGAGCCCCCCCCCCCCCCCAGGTGGTGGGGGAATGGGGAAAGGTATAGCAATGATTGTACCTGGTGAAGGTGCCAAGACAGGTATTTTTCCATGTTTAACAACAACAAAAAACACCTGATGGTGGAGTTCAAATGATGCAAAAAAGAGCCCTATAAATTACACGCCATCCATAGGATGCACATTTCTGCTCTTGGCTCTAAAGTAATTTTTAAGTCATTTGTGAAGACTGTATGTGTCTTCACTGAGTTTGTCTGGTTTTTTATATTAAAAAAAAGGATTCCCTGTGTTATAATTCACTCTGAACATTATTGAGAAAATTGTATATACAGTACTACAATGCCTCCACTTAAATTTTGGTTTTAGGTGTACTCCTGGGGTATTTTAAACTACATGTTTAAACATATAAGTGGAACAAGGTCAGTTTTGCAACCACATGCAACCCACAGGAATAAACATCAGGAAGCCAAAGTTGGTTAACTGGGGCAGAGGGAGGCAGAGCTGGGATTGCAGGTTAACTAGGGTGTTCTCCTGTGTTCAGTGTGACTTCCCTAACAAGAATGTTTACAATTGCAGAATTTGGTTTCCTAGTTAAAACAGTGTTTTGTGTCCTCCTTAAAGGACTCAGTTAGAGAATGCAGATTTTGATCTCTGAGGGTGCACCTACACAGTAGAAATAATGCAGCCTGACATTACTTAAATGGTGTAGCTGGGGTTTGTAGTTTTACAAAGTCTATAGCTTTCTCTGCTAAAGAATACAGGTGCCTCACAAAACTACAAATCCCAGGATTCTATATAATAGCAATAGCATATCTATACCGCTTATCAGTGCACTTAAGCACACCCTAAGTGGTTTGCAATGTGTAAGCTAATTACCTCCAACAAGCTGGGTACTCATTTTAGTGACCTACAGAAGGATGCAAGGCTGAGTCAACCCTGGAGCCCTGCAGTCACAATGCACTCTTTTTCTAGAATACTTCTACAGCAGAGAAAGGTGAACATTTATAACTCATGACTACAGACAGGTATATATATGTACATGTGTACCTAGAGGACTTCCAATTGTTGTTATTATTATTATTTGATAAAGGTAAGAGTTTTCTTCCATCAATGGACACTTTCTCCTACCCTGTTCTCCCACAGGATTTGTCTCAATCGCTTCAGAGAAGTAACCCTGCTCCTCAAGATAACACACAGCTATTCACTGTGAACGTTGATGAAACAAGGAACACTAAACTTAATGCGACATCTAAAATTCAGTATTATGAAGGTAACTCCCCCTATAAAGGAAAAAAAGTAATCTTTATGTCCACCACAATCTGTAAATCCTGAAATAGCATATATTTTGCTTTGAGTATATGCATATTCCAAAGCTCCCCAAGTGAATTTTCTGAATTTCTGCCGCTGGAAAAACAATAGAGTACAAATAGCATCTCAAACAAAATGCTCCAATGTATCCTTTCACCCCGAGGTAGTGCTCCTGTACAGGTATCCAATTAAGGAGTGAAACAGACAGCTTTGATGAGGCAGCTTGGAGCCACCCCATTTAAGACTGGATTGGGGCCGCAGCAAACACACGCAGTCCCAATCCAACCAGCCTTGGTCCCAAATAGGAGTGGGAAAAATCTGCTCCCATTTGGGGCAGAATAAAAGCTGTCCCTTTGCCTCTGGAGCTGCCTTTTTGCTGGCTCTGGGACGTGTGATGTCTAAACACCATGTCCTCATGTCACCCAGAAGCTGCCCACTGTGTAAATGTTGGCATGACTTCCAGGTGACTTGGGAGCATGGCACACATAAATGTCACACCCCCAAGCCAGCTTAAAGCCAGCTAAAACAGCCAGTCTGTTTCAGCCCTAACTTTTATCTTTAGGGGCTCTTTCACACCACACCATCATAGCAGTCCAATCCCACTTTAACTACCATAGCAATATCCTTTGTTACCCTGGGACTCATAATTTGAGGAGGCATCAGAACTCGTTGGCTGAGAATTCTAAAAACTCTCCCTAAACTGCAATTCCCAGGATTCTATGGGATATTTCTATGGCCCCCAAAACTGTCATTCTACTTTCCACCTATCATTCTATTTGTTCCTTCTGTCCATTCCATTCCATTCCACTATTGCTGTCCATTCTGGGGCACTTGAGCATGCTCAGTCCTCAGCCCTATCAGTACTGTTGACTCTTCATATCCACAGATTCAACTATCCACGACTTGAAAATATTGGAAAAATATATCAATTCCAAAATGTAAATCTTTATTTTGCTATAAGGCACATCATTTTACTATGCTATTGTACAGTATTTAATGGGGCTTGAGTATCCCCAGATTTTGGTGTCTATGGGGGGTCCTGGAACCAAACTCCAGAGGACACCAAGGGCACACTGTAAACTTGCCACATGCATTTGCTCTTAGAATGAGTGCCATAAAAGTTTCATCAACTGAATTACTGATGGCACTCTTTCCCAGAATCCACCTCTCAAATCCTTGCTACAACACTGAGTATACTTACATTGAAAGTTAACTACTGTATGGTGAAAGTTAACTATGGCCCTCGACAGACGGGCCCTTTAGCATGTAAGCAATACGTGCTAGGGTTGCCTCGGGGCGTCCTTTACAGACGCTCCCTAACCCTAGCACATATTCCATACGTCAAAATGGTGGCACCCTGTACAGATGCGTGCCGCCATTTTGACGTGACAGCCATGCCATGTCCAAATGGCATGGCGTGGGCATGATGTGCTCACGCCACTACAGGGCACATAGGGTGCCCTATTTGCGGCACCAGAAGGAGCTCTGAAATGGAGCTCCTTCCTGGGGAGTGCCTCGTTCTCACAGCCACAAAATGGCTGCAGGAATGAAGCCACGAGGAAAGGGGCCAAGCAGCCCCTTTCTCTCCCGGCAGCGACTCCATGGGGTGTCCTGGGGCATGAAGCCCCAAGGACACCCCTTTCCAAGCTGGGGGGAAGCGCCGTTTTGCCGCTTCTCCGGGGCCTGGAAAAGCAGTGGATTGGGGCCTCCGGGGCTGCCACTGTGGCTGCTCAGGCCCCAATCTGGCGGGGATTGCGGTGTCTGCAGGCTGCCCCAAAGGGGCGGTCTGTATCCTGCCTATCACATGCCCATGAAACTGAATTAATCTTATTATACAGCTAGAAGGCAATGCTTAAACTCACATGAAAAAGAACAGAGTCTATTTTATTAACTGTTTGAAAAATATCATATATATCTAAAAGGTCATGTATATCTGGAAGAATATGCTGATGTTTTTTCTCCCCTAAATTTCTCTCTTTAGTAATGTGGCTGTTTGAAACTATGATTGCTTTTAGGCAATGCTACTGATTGCTCTTGGATATACAACAGTGGTGAAAGATCTAATGGTATTTATTCTATTAAACCCAGAGGATCCAACGCGTTTAATGTCTACTGTGAGATGAAAACAGGTACGTACATCCACCTGTATTAGTAATCATCACTTCCTCCCTAGTTATCCTTATCTACTGAAAAACACTTCCCATCCTAAAATGATCCTAAAATATTCTATTACTGTGGAGTGTAAGTACTGCTGACATACATTTCCTTAACAATAATCACAACACACAAATGTTCATTACAATTTGGATTTTAGAAAAGAATTAGAGCTTTGTATGGAAGTCTGACCGTAGTTGGCCAATAATTACACATATATCCCCTCTATAACATAATTGAATCCAAGTGGGTTATAAAGGGAGAGCATGGCTGGATTATCACCACAAATGTACATCTTTCAGAGATGGGAAGATTGCATGAAGAGTTGGCATGAAAGCTCACATACAGATATCAAATCTATCAACATCAAATTGTGTGTGCGCGCACACGTAGATGTGCACCCCAATTTTCCTTTTGCATCTCACAGCACAGAATTGGGGTAAAAAACTGCCTGTATCCTGGGACCCTGTAAACAAATACCTTCCCTCCAGGTAAATCTGGGGATTAAAGAAATACGTTCCAGGCTGAGATAAGTATGTTTCTCCACAAGAAGTGACAATTTTAGAAGGGGGGGTGAGACTATTCCAAGCTGTTAAAATGTGAAGGCATTGCCAAAAGATCTCAATGGGCAACAGTACCAGCCAGAGGCTTTGGAGTACACTACTGGGTTTTGTTTGTTTGTTTTTGTTAAAAAACAATTTGTGAGACCCACATTTTTGAGTGATAGTATAGTGTGGGGACACTTGTGAGTCCACACAAATAGACTTATGGGCATGTACCCCTCTCCCAGATGTAGAGCATTCATATCAAAGCAAACAATAAAATAGCCAAACAAACAAGAAAATAGTCAAACTAACTATATTTATAGTTTATATTACCTTTATATATATTTTTTATCCACAGAAAGCTCATGGACTGTCATTCAAAACAGATTAGATGGATCAGTAGATTTCAATCAAACCTGGGAGAACTATATAAATGGGTTTGGCAAACTTGATGGTAAATACCTTCTCTCTCCTGTTACATAGTTTTCATAGAGACTGAAAGTAATTATGTGGTAAAGGTACTTAACTGTAAATTGTATAAAAAAAGGCGAGCTAAATACAACATGGTAAAATTAAGAACTGTTTCATATTTTCTTTTGGGGCTTTGTTTTCAAAATTGTTTCACTTTTTTAATCTCCACCGCCCAAGTCTAAAGTGGAACACAGTGAGCAGGTTCTCTTCAGTCCAAAATTGTCATAGAAACAGACAGTAATGTAATTTTTCACACTCAGAACATTACAGCAACAAGGGGCCTGAATAGATGGGCAAAAAAAGGCCTGCTTCCGGGCAGCTCCAAACTGAGGCGTTTTGACGACGCATGCTCTGAAGCTGCCTGGAAGTCAGCTTCAAGCCACCCAGTTGTCCAGACATGGGCAGGCTTCCAAGGGCATGGCATTTACATACCGCACCCTGCCAGAGCCTCGTGAAACCAGCTTCTGGACGCAGCACAGGCAGCAAAGCCAGCTTTTTTTGGGGGGGGCGGCTTCAACGCAAATTGGGGCACAGTGTGTACTTGGCATGGCCCCAATCCGGCCTGAAGCCACCCCTTTGGGGCGGTCTGTTTCACCCCATAATCTACAAATTAGAAAACCACGCGTGCTATTAGGATGAATACAATGGGCAGTGATGTGATGCTGATCCCTCAACCATGTGCATATTCTATACAGGACAATTATATAGTCCTGAGGAATAATATTAATTTTAATTTACTCAGCTTTTTTCAGAGTTTTCCAGTTTAGTTTTTAAAATACTAATATCAGCATTGATTACGACTTTTCTGATGGTTTTTACATTATTAATTTCAAATCTGATTATCATTTTTACTTAAGCATTATACACTTATTGGTAAATGGTGTGGCTAGTTTTTCAGCCTCAGCATTAATTAGATGAGGCAAAAGGACATATTAAAAACAAATCAAAAAAGCAATGTTTGTTTAGCCATATTCAGGCAATCACTGGCTTGCAAGAGGATGACACAATGTCTTCATGTTCCTGGCAGCATCCAAGAATTTCAAGAGCAAAGGCCTTAAAAGGTCTCTATAATTATGGTCCAAAATACACTGCAGAAGTAATCCAGTTTGAGACTGCTTTAACTGCCATCGCTCCATGCTTTTTAAGTACAAATTCTGACTTAGACAGATGATAATACTTTCTCATATGATGTAAGCAAGAAGAAAGGTGAAAGTGACGTTACAATATCAGTGTACACTTTGGTCATTGAAGAAACCAGAAACACAACTTCAGCATCACAGTGCACTGATTTACTTAAAATAAATATGTCTACCATCTTTCAAGTTAGGTACAACCCAGCGCACATTTATATGGGAACAAAGTTTTCTGAACTGATGGTGACTTACTTCTAAGTAGACATGTTTAGTATTGCACTGCACGTAGTCCACTTAATTAATATGTGATTCAGTAAATGACACTACCAAAATATCCATTAAGGGCATATTTCTTTTCTCGTGGATGGCAGTCCATTTCCATTGCAATTAACTTTTTATATATGCCACTTGCTTCACTCATCACAGAGATTCATTCACACACTTCTATTAAGTATGCCTTGAACTCTCCCTTGCAGACTCTGACAAGCACCAAAGTTCTATTCTATTTATATTTAGCTGCCTTTTTAATTGTTCATTAGTGCATAATATAAAAGATATAAACAGAGAGACTGAGAGAGAGATTTACAGGAGAAATTATCTGAAAAGTTCAACAGTTCCCACGACTCAGGTCATCTCCTGAATTAATATAATTAGGAAATGTGATTAGTAAATCAGATGTTTTATCTTGCTTTCAATCTGTCCTAATAGCTCTGCTTGTGCAATTTGATTTTCAGGAGAATTTTGGCTCGGACTACATAAGATCTATTCCATTGTAGACAATACCAACTACATCCTACGTATTGAGCTAGAAGACTGGAGAGCTAACAAACGTTATATCGAGTATACATTCACCATGGGAGGATCAGAAACAGACTACAGTATTCTTCTCTTCAGGCTTATTGGAAATATCCCCAGTGCTCTGCCTGAGCAAAAAGAGGTGAAGTTCTCTACAAAGGATCATGAAAACAATGCAGAAAGAAATATCAACTGCCCAGAAAGTTATTCAGGTAGCCATTTTCTCTGTTACTCCTTTATCCTTTCTTATAATCAGAAAGAGGGGGTGGGGATAACTCATTGAAGTAAGCGGTAATGTTGAACTTCTTATAAATCTCTCAAAGGGAAAGATCATAGGCCTAAATCCAAATTAACATGTGAAGAATGAGAATCCCCACCAGTATAGTTGCACTAGATTATATCATTTGCACATCTGGCGATTCAAAGCAGTTGTACAAGAAGTTGTAAACCAGTTGAACTATCATTTGTATCACTAAGAGCACAACCATTTTGCATTAGTGGTGGTTCAAAATGCACAACTGCTAGCAAAATAGGCTTTGCATGGGCATAATTATATATTTGGATACAGGCCAAAGACTTGCTATTCTAAAATTGTAGTGCTATGAGCCAAGCAACCAATTCACAAGTATAAAGGAACATAGCAGGTGCAAAACTGCATATCTGAAAGCTTCCCCAATTAAAAACACAACACCAAATCTGCCCACAAGAGGTGAATATGTCACTGATTCAATACTACCCAAAGGACTAATCTCAACAGTGGACCAATGCTGGAACACCAGAACTTTCTTCCCTTGCCATCTCTTCTCCACTGCAGCCCTAACTGCTGTTTTAAAATAGATTCTTGAGGGCCCCCTAGATTTCCAGAGCAGGTTTGCAGAGTATGGGTTATTTTTATGTCCAAAACAGTCCAACATATCTGTAGAGATGGGATGGTCCTAATGAAAGAAGGCTTTATTCTGAGGATTTGAACCTCTCAGTTTATAGGGTTTTAAGGCAATTTGCAGTTTTTATACTCCCAAGAAGGCTCTATTCTGAGGATTTGAACCTCTCAGTTTATAGGGTTTTAAGGCAATTTGCAGTGTTTATACTCCCAAGCAACTCCTCACATCATTCAATAAGCTACCCATGATACGACTGATGATTTTCAAAAATCAACGCGGAAGCAGCACAAGACGAAAGGGTCTATGAACCATTCCCTTGGTCCATGTGATGACATTTAATCTTAGCTGTGTCAGTTAAATAATGTCTGTAATATCATCTTCAGGTGGTTGGTGGTACAATGCATGCGAAGAAACAAACCTAAATGGAAAATACATCAAGCCGAGTTCAAAAGGCAGACTAGAAAGGAAGAAGAGGGGACTGTACTGGAAGCCTCGGAAAGGAAGACCCTACCTTCTCAAATCAACCAAACTGATGATCCATCCTACAGATTTTGAAAATTTTGATTGAGTATCTTCATTCAGAATTGACCTGATAAACCATAAACTACTTCAACTGGAGCTGTGCATAGACTCTTTTTGGTGCTCAAAAGAAACTGGACTAAAGATTTTCATTGTTCCTTAATATATTCCTTTACGTGGCTGTCCTACATTTCTTCATATGCTTGTTTCATATAAAAACCAGAGTGCCTTGGTCACACTTTTCAAGAGATGGACAGAATTATGGAAGAGGAAAAGCTTTGCTGGGCCTGCTGTGGGCTCTAGAAACCTCGTTAGCACCAGATAACTGTAAATGAAGCTATTTTACCTTAGCTATTGGGAGAGGGGAAGAAAGGTTAATCTCAGTTCTCCTTTTCCAGAGGAATTGCCTAGGGATGGCCCTGGGTACAGTGAGGAAAAGGGAACTGCCATGGCTGAAAAGAACCAGATCAAGGCAAAATCTTTTGTCTCACAACAGAGGTGGAAAGAAGAGATGATAATTCATCATTCTATCACAGCCTGAATTTACCCATCCAGCCTGTCACGTTATGTTGAAGAAGGCAATGGAGCCAATTCCCTTCTATAGCAGAAAGCAAGCTATAGTACTGCTTTTCAGGTCACTGGGAATCTAAGAGTCATGGGTAGGGCTGCCAGGCTGAACCTAAGATCCTGTTCCTGTAGCTTTAATCATTAGCAAATCTTAGATCAGGAAGAGGTATCATAAAGTGCTAACGCCCCCTTTAGCTGCTACAGCTGGTCCCCAAAACAGATAATTATTTGGTGGGTTGAGAAGTGCCCAACTCTGTTCCTGTAGCTGGATGCACAACACTGAAGGTGAACCTCTTTTGTTTGCATGTATTGGTGGTGGTGGGAGGCTCTGGGTACAAAATGCCAACTCCTATTCACTTGTAAATATGCAAACATGTCAAAACAATTTTGTTTGTAGCACTGACATTCCAGTATTATGCCTTCTGTATTATCAGCACAATCACTGTAATTAATATAATTCACTCAAATGACCAACACTAAAAACAGAAGAATATGTGTTCAGCTGTAAGCCACAGCACAAGCTAATCTTGGAAAATTGTTCTTTGCCATTTTTTCCCTTATGACCTCTTGAAAGATGTTAAGACTAGTGGAGATTCTGAAGAAAAAAAATCAAAATGTTTTGTGAATAAACTGACAAGACAACACACTGTGTTTCCAAACTATGAAAGCTACTTTTTGAATAAGATTTGTGGTTGCGGGGGTGGGGGCTGCTGGAACTAAGAACAGCATTTTTATTTGAGTTAACAGTACTTCAGATAGGCAAATACTGTAACCATAACCTGGTCATCTTTGCTGTAATAAGTAGTGTGAACAATTTGGCCTCAGTAACACTAATCAAAGTAATGCACTCTAGACAGATAATACATAAAGGTACAGCTGCTTTGATGCCTTCAGGGGCTGATCATAAGAGGTAGATTAATACAGACCAAGCTTCTTAAACGCAAATCTTCTTGTCTTGATTGAGTTGTTAAAGTTAAATAAATGTGGTAGGCTTGCAGAAAGAATTTTCAGATTGTGTCACAGTGACTGTTACCTGTTTACTGCAGGATTTTCTATACATTTGTTGCATTTTAACATTTTGACAGATCATTTGTAAAACTGTACAACTATATTCTGTTTGCACAACCTGCTAACTGCCTTAATGTCTATCGCAACACACTTATTCACGTTAATTACAATGTACTTATGTTAATGTGCTAAAATAATTATGTATACTTTAAACTCAATCAAATTTCAAAGTTTAATGCCTACATGTTACAGAACATAGATATTAATTAAATCCAGTACGTAGTTTTAAACTTTATTTGTAAGCCATGTCCTCTTAATTGAATTTTTTTTTATATATAATACTGAATGTTGGGGAAGAGCTATGGATCATCCAGCATCAATGCAAACTAATTCTGCTCCAAGACATTGCATGCATATTGTGGAGGTTTTAAAGAAGATCTAATATCCAAGACACTTTTTTAAATAGCCTTGCTTACTGTGGCTCTTTCTAGCAAGTAAATAAACACCATAACTACTCAACAATCTGTGAAACATCACTAAACTATAAATATCACTATAGCTAAATTGTCAGGTAAACTGGCTTAAATCTACATCTAAATTCACATGAGGACAGAGAGGCTGAACACATTTACCAACACCAGCATATCCACTGTTACTGCTATTATCAATTTTACACTCCAAATGTATGAACACAAGATCACATTAAGCCTTCATATAGGAAGAGTTGCTTTTTGGTATGAACTGTCAAGTGTAAACATAATTTTAATACTAGTGAAGACCAGTTTAGTAATAACATTGGAAAAACAGTGCTGTGCAAATACTATAATCCTTTTAAACATAGTAATTTTCTATCTAGTAAATACTTCCTATTAAATGTTTTATATCACTGCTAAGTGGGAACTTATCACAGGAAAATTAATTGGGGTGGCAAAAGTAACACAGAGTAATTAAAACTATTCAATGATGTCAGAAATTGTAACAAAAACGTTATTCCAATTTGGGATATCAGTAGGATGATGAGCAATATTTATTTCTTTTACTTATGATTTATTTTTAGACCATCTTTAATGGTAGAACATGTAACTAAATTTGCAAACAAAAAGAAAAAATAAAGAAAGAAACATCCTATAGATATTCAGTTTCACATGAAAGTGAATATGAACAAAACAGAACCAGAACAAGAATGAGATCTACCAAAGTGAGATTACTAGGAGCTACCACTCAATCAAACTGAACCAAACCAGTGCAGCAAAACTATCGCAGAAATTTTGATGGATTGCTCCCAAGCTGCATAACTAGTAGGAAAGAATATCCAGGAGGGAATAGATATACTATTGTTAGAGAAACAAGAATACCTAGAACATCACTGAAGCATTTGAATTCTTTGCTGAACTGTAAAGAAAAAAGAAAGTGCAGCAACTGAAACACCAGTAATTTAACAGCAATTTATGATACTATGATTAATGTTATGTTGCTGTCTAAAACTTAACATTGATATACTGGTTACGTCTATTTTTAAGAAGCAGCTTAGCTCCATGGAGATCAATGAAGCTTATGCCTAACCAAGTGTGCACATGACAGCAACCCAAGTTTAACAATAATGCTAATATTTCCACAAGGACACCAGTATTATGAGTCAAGTATATACCCTGAGCAGGGCTGCTGCTGATAGGGTGACTTGGAGGTCTCTCATTCATAGGGTCACCATAAGCTAAAGTTGACTGGACAGTAGTTAACAGTAACAAATCTAAAACCTGCCCTAGTGGACCCACTAAATCAGCAATTTACTATCCTTTAACCAAGGAAGATACACAATTGATAATTCCTGTCATCTTGTAATAACAAATTCTATAATGTCTCATGTCAGAATACTCTTGGGGCAGTACACCAGTGCAATGGCCCTTTATGTTAGTGATTGCATTATATCAAGGTACTGCCCCAAGAGTATTCTGACATGAGACATTACAGAATTTGTTATTACAAGATGACAGGAATTATCAATTGTATATCTTCCTTGGTCAAAGGATAGTAAATTGCTGATTTAGTGGTTATATCAAGGTTACCCAGGAGCAGTAAATGGAAAGAGACAAAGTCATATCAGGAGGACAAGGCTGCCTACTATGAGTAGCCTTTTTCTTCAATGCCTAGCTAGCAGTACGTCCTCAAAGCCAGAGTGTTCTGGAAAGGCCGGATTGCAAAGTCACCAGCCAGATGATTTTAGACGTCTGCCTTCCTAGAACACCTTCTCTTCAAGGAGTTCAGAAGCATTAGAGAAACAGGGTAGTGAGAACCAATAGAGTGGTCCCCTCCTTTCAATGACCATTTGGATGGCCATCTGTTGGGGGTGCTTTGACTGGTGTTCCTACTTAGCAGGGGGTTAGTCTCAGTGGCCTCTTCCAACTCTATGATTCTATGATTTCTATATATGTTACTGCTGTGCCACTGCCTACAGCACCATAATTACACCAACACAGCGCACATACAAGATGCTGGCCTATGAATGCAGGTTGTACTTAGGTCCACCAGCAGCTACTAGCAACCCTAAGAAATTTCAGTGTATTGTGAAAAAGAGAACAGAATCTTGTGCCATCTTAAAGAGTAATGTGGCAAATTTATTGGAGGTTTGTTAATCTTTAGGGTACCACAGGATTCTTCATTGTTTTTAATAACCAAGATAGCTCAATGCTACAAGTATCTTATAGTCCAATGGTAATTCTATTTATAAAATCCTGTGGCAAATTTAAAGTATGAAGTAAGCACCTTGCAAAAAGTACTTGCTTTTGCTTGTCTTAAAAATTTGGTGTGTCACCTTCTATAGTTGATTTGCTCTCACTACATCTTTGAGGAGATAAAGTCATTCCCATATTTTAATGTTCACCATTGTTTAGATCAATGGCAATTTATAAGTAAACAAACGTGTCATTGCAAATGACATTAGTAAACTGATGATCAAATTCTAATGGCAAGTTAAGGGCAGCTTTGCTCTTTAGTAATACAAACTAATGACACACATCAATAGATTCTATAATGATGTTTCCTCTCCAGTGCCTTACCACTACTGCAAGGAAAAACCAATCTTTAGTATTCAAGTTCTAGAACAAGACTCTCTGTAAAGATTTTTGACTGTACTGTACATATATTATTTGGTAGCATTGTGTCCTTGCTAAGGATTTTAGCAGCACTGATTTATGGCACACTCCCCAATGGTTGGCTGACCATAATTATTATCCCTCTGCCCCAATCCCTAAAACTATACATAGTTGAAAAGAGACATGGAATTACCTTCCAAAGTCTCTTCTTGATTTGGCATTGAGGAATATTAATATTCTCCTTGAGAAACAAGAAATTTGCCTGATACCAGAAGAACAGCCAGGTTTTAGACAAGGTTGTTCAACAATATTCTAAGTTTTATACTGACTGCTAAATACAGTTTTCAAAATGATAGCTTTTTTCAGCATTTGTCTGTCATGTCTTTGTATACCATAATTGCTCAGTTCCAAACATAAAATCAATTCTGCAGGGAAATGCCTTTCAGGTGAGTTAAATATGATAATCTGTGGCACAGCATATGGACTATGGTGACAGAGGCTACCTCACTCACACCAGGGTGGCACTCTTACCTGCAGAAAGCACAGGCAGAAGGGCCTTAAAAAGAAGTCCATAGATAGTGGCACAGATATTGCCAGCACTAAAAGGTCAGTGCAAGCATGGAAACTGAACTCAGTGTTTGCTTAGAGCATCTCATTTCCAAGTGTATATTCTCACAACACAGCATATTAATCTCCCTCAAGGAGACTGGAAAATAAATGAAATAAATATGTGGGGAGAAAGCAGATATCAAACAGAATAGCAATTATTAAAAAAAAGTTGAAAGTGCTTATAGGATTGCTGGAGATGGTTTAACCATCCATTTCACCAAATGTCTCACTACAATCCTATTCACATAAATGTGGAAAATGAGTCAAATATTGTTCCTATGGAGATAAGGCAGGGACAGACTGGACTCATGGGAGGGTCACTCCACCACCTGAATGCCCTTGAAAGCTAATTTGTTCCAAAGAAAGAGGTGGACCAACCCCCTGTCAAGGTATTCTGTCACCTTTCCACAGGGAAATGTACAGTGCGTCCTCGCCTTACGCGGGGGATCCGTTCCGGATCCCTCCGCGTAAGGCGAATTCCGCCTATGCTCGAGCCCCATTGGAAACAATGGGGCTCGTGTGCGGTGGTGCGGCGGCGCGGGCACGCGCGGGGCACAACGGGTGCGCACGCCCATTCAATTGAATGGGACGCGCCGCCCCTTCCGCCCCACGCCGCGGCTTGAGCACATATGCTCAAGGCCGCGTATGGCGTGCCCGCGTATGGCGCGGGCGCACTGTATTTTCAGTATTTGGAAGAATTACTGAAAGACAAAACAGTAATTTTTTTAACATGCCTGGAAAAATCTGGAATGAAAACTAATAAAGCAAAGATTAATATAGTGAAATATTCTTATAAACTGAAATAGAAATTTTATGGAAATTAACCAGTGGACCACAGGTTAACCAGTGGTATCTTATGTGGATCACAAGATAAAAATAGGATGATGTTATACTGGTGGCTGAAATGAAATTTTCTTCCTGTCCTTTCCCTGATGCAATTCAAAAAACAACTCTGAATATTTTCCTAGCCCTCCACAGCCAATTCTGGGGATGCATGGTGGCTGAAATGGGGAAAGGGAAATCCCACCCCTCTCAATTCTCCTGGATCCCATCATTTTACCAGCCAAAATCCACTGCTAGTTCCTGCACTATGATCTTGTCTTATCCAATTTTAGAAAAATGCTCTAAATTGAGAATTGGTTAGTCTAACCAACATTAAATAACATTTGAAAACACAAACTAAAGGGTATTAATTTTTCTTATGGATTAACCAAATAAGCAGTCTAAAAATATTCTCTTAGACTTTCTTATCAGACTGACTGACGATGACAATTATCATGCTCTATTTAAACTAAAGTTAAAATCTACTTTTTGTTCTTACCTGTATGTTGTATTTGGAACATAAACATCCTTTGCAGGAAATTCAAGGATCTCTCTGGTTGGTCGAACTCTACTATCAGGATAAAGTTTCACTTGCAACAGCTCTGGAGTTAAACAGTAGTGTGGGTTCTCTGGGGCTGGAGAAATATCTATCTTCAACTGAGCTATGTGGAGAGAAATTAAAAGTATAACTAAGCTTGTAAACAACCACTTCTATGGTTGCTTGTGGAAAATCTGTCACCAGGGAAAACTTTACCAAAACATGTGTTGCATTTTTTGTCAGCCACCAACTGTTAGCAGCTATTATTATCACTCAGTGCAACTTCTGTTGCCCTTTGCTTTTTGGCTTTCTGCATTTATAGTGACATTAAGATGATTGTCTTTTCTATTTACTAATACATTCTAGTTCTAATTAAAGAAATTAAGATTTGTTCTGTTTCATAGAAACAAACATTCACCATACACTTCATCATTATTATCTCAGTGAAATAAGCACAATAGAATGTGGGGCCAAATTAATTACTAAACTTCCACCATGATTAGCCACTATGTGTGTGGCAAATACATTCTTGCATTTATTTTAATCCTCCCACATCTTTTTGAAGTTTGATGGGAGCTCTCCCAGTGCTGAACTGCTAAATGGGTAGGTCACAACCCCAAGAAAGCTGCCATTCAACTTGAGGGACCTGCAGCATGTGTATGTATATGTGCCTTCCAATCAGCTGTTGATTCATGCAGCCTCATGAATTTCATAGGGTTTTCTTAGAAAAGGAATCCTCAGAGGTGGTTTTGACAGTTCCTTCTTCTGAAATACAGCCGAAAGCATCTGTTATTCATTGGCAGTCTCCCATCCAAGTACTAACAAGGGCTCACTCCGCTTAGCTTCCAAGATCGCATTGGATCCGATGCCTTTAGGGTATTTAGGCCCTAGCTGCAGGATGGGGGCTGTAATACCAAGAGTGAATTTGACATTCTTGCAGCAGCAGATCAAGCAGCCAACTCTGCCTTCCACTTTCCTTTTGCCCGGGATAGCATTTGTTCAGAGATTTGGAGAAGTGTTGGTCAATTGTAAATTAGTTCATCACAGCATACCACTTTATCTTGATAGCATCTTCTGAACACTTTTTTAAAACATTGCTTGTTTACATTTCTGAACCCATAGTACCAAACATCATAAATGAGTTCTATTTCCCAGGCAAACCAAAAAGTACCTGTAATAGGTCTCAGCCTCCGCAGAACAGAAGATGGCCTTCTCATATCTGCAAGAAACTTGTACAAGTCCTCATCACTCAGACGGTCACCTTCCTATTGTTGATTAAAAATAAAGACATGCAAATATTGTTAACTGTGTTCTTGGGAGAAAAATCCGCCCTTTCACACTCCTTGATGAGTTTCTTTATATTGCCGGTTTTCAGAGAATGTCTTGTACAATAAAATAACCATTCAATATGCAGTATATTTGTAATATACTCTGTGTTTAAGTTGCTCCTGGTCTGTTGTTGTTGTTGTTATGATCTATTCATAACAAGAGTCAAGCCTTACTTTTTAAACAAGTCCTGAGTAAAGTAAGGCCCCAGTTTTAAAAATTCAGACTGATTTCAGAGTTCCTTGTATTTTTTTTTAAGTGAATAGATTTGTAGAGCACTGTCTTCTCTATTAAACTGATCAGTGCAACTCTACTTGGTTTAGTACTCACCAAGTAGAGCATCAAGATCATTAACCCTAAAATAGCACTGCAGAACCTAGCAGCAAAATTAAAAAATAGATATTTTTTCTTCTTTTATGTTGCAATAATCATACCCACATTGAGGAAAGATTTTACTGAGGTTCAGTGAGACTGCACTGGAGGAGTGAATTATTTTAAACACTGCAGCTTGATAGCCATGGGCTTCACTATTCAAATATATCAAAGTGAGAACCCCCACAAAATGTACTGTGTGTCCTCTTATGCCCACTTCACACATGGATTATGGTCCCTGTGTGAAGGGGGCATAAGGCAATACATAGTATTTTTGTTAGGATTCTCACTTTGATATATTTGAAAAGTGAAACCTATTACATTATGAAAAGGGTGAGGGGATGTGGTTTTCCATCTCCCTGCCATGTGTAAGAAATATCTGTTTAGAGAAGAAAGTCTAAGGACATTAGATTTCTACTGAAATTGGAACTCTGTATGGCTGTGGCTGGCAGAGGAGGTATAATTTGAAGGACAGTGCAAAACAGATAGTTTAAACCATTAAGCACATTGTTATAATTATAAGGCCAAAAAGTTGAACTAAGTTATATAACTCTACTCTTCCTCCCAAAAATGAGGACAGATTTTGTAAACATTTTTAGGACTATATGATCATAGAGTTGGAAGAGACCACAAGGGTCATGCAGTCCAACTCACTGCTAAGAATCCTCTACACCAATGAAAAGAGTAACTTTTCCAAGATCTGAATGATATTGCATCACTGGGGAAGGGGTTATGCTAGTAAATTGTGTGTTTTCCAGTAATGGAAAAATTGATCACCATGTTCCCTTGATTTAATTTCCTTTTAATTTCATTCATTCTAGATAATATACATTATTCAACTGGATTTTCAATATAATTCACTCTTTAGGGAAACTGGGAATCTGAATATAGAATTTTAGGTCAAATGTAGTTATTTCAGCAGTCAGTAATAGTGAGAGTTATTTAAAAAAACCAAAGGAGAATAATTTCAATAAGCTTATGCATTATTTAACAGTTGCCAAAATAACCTTGGATTTAAAATAGCCTGTCACTTAATATCATCGGGTTCACTGTTAACATAGAAAAAGTTTTGAAAACAGCGAATAACAAATTGAAAACACATATACTTCAACTTTCTATTAAAAATATTGGTATCCTGTGCTGATCCCCAATCAGTATGTCTGAGGTCTGGAACAGACAGGCCAAGTGAAGTGGCTTCTGGCCACTTTGGAGACATGACATTCAAATGACACATGGCTCCAAAGCACCCCGAAGCCACACCAGAGCAAAAAGGAGCTGGGATAGGCAACATGGGTTGTGTGGTTGGTGCAGTCCCAACTCGTTTATGGCCAGAGCAGGCTCAAGCTGCTCTTTCGCACCCATCTGCTACAGCCTTAATCTTCATTTTAAAAACATCATGACTGGCCTCCTTGCAAAAGAAACAAACAAGAAGCAGTGAAAAGTGAAACCCAAACTTTTTAACTTAGTAGGCCAGGATACGGACCATTTCACTAGTGTTGCCCAAAAGAAACAGAAAACTTGAATAATCTTTGCAGAGCCTTCATCTTTGAAGGAGGAGACAGATTAGACAGTATTTAATGTCATCCTGAATTTCTACTGCTATGTTTGAATTATTTTTCACAATCTGTTCTAAATCTGTGTTCCTACTGGTTCAGAGATTTCCATGAGCCTTGCTAATACCCTTTCAAGGGGTAAGACAAGGGTGCTTATTAGCTCCCTTATTATTTAATTTATATATTAATGACCTGCCATCTGCAATGAAAGATTCTACAGTACATATGCCAACAGTCCTACATACTCCTTGTAACACTTTGCTTAATGCTGATGACATGATTTTGTTATCATATTCTCAAGTAGGTATGTGGAGATTGTTAAAAAGACTTAGTGGTTATTGTCAGAATAATTTTCTGATTATTAACAAATCTAAGTCAAGCATAATGGTATTTGGTAAGCGAACACAGAGTCATAGATGGCAATTAGAGGGTGCGCCAATAGATCAAGTAAGGAGCATCTCTTATCTAGGTGTAACATTTTCAGAAAACGGATCCTGGTCATGCCATCATCAAAGGAATTCACTTAGAGCAAAGGCCCGCTTGAATCTCATACTTAAACTAAAAGCTCACAATTACCCTGGCTCTCTAACCCCAAAAATTAATGTTTATAAAGCTAAACTTACACCTATGCTTTTATATTCAGCAGAAGTTTGGGGTTTAAATTCCATTTCAGAAGTTGAACTAGCTCAGTCTCAACATCTGAGATGTATATTGTATTGGGTGTAGACAAGTGGACATCCGCAGCTGCTGTTAGAGCGGAACTAGAAATATATTCAATTCATTCGCAAACCAAAATCAAAGTGTTTAACTATTGGTGTAAAATCAATGAAATGGGGCCAGATAGACTACCAAAATAATGTCTCTTAGAACAGTCTCAATCCCATCTTGAGTCCTCTTAGTTTAGACAAATAACAAACTTTATTATGAGCTGTGGTCTCCCTGTAACCTGCACAGTCAATGAGTAACCAAAAAAGGGTGCGAGACAGAGAATCCAGGATATCAAGGCCCAAAAAGATATAGCCATCCTTAGTAAGGTAGGCAATTTAAAATGGCTGAGCCGTTTTAAATGCACTTTTCAAAGACCTATCTAAAAATACAAATGCCAAAATACCTGAGGGAGGCATTTACTCGAGCTAGATTTGACCAGCTTGACACAATTGTAAGATATGGTAGATTTAATGGTATTCCTTATGATGAGTGAACTTGTATTTGTGGAGACCAAGAAATTGGAGATTTAGCTCATATTCTATTCTAGTGTAATTTGTACCAACAGGAAACAGACCAGTGTCTTGGTCCCTATATCAAACGGTCAATGTTCTGGGATACCCATGTTAGAACTTCTTACTTCATGAGTGATCAAGATTCAAAAATATCTATTACCACAGCTCAGTTTCTATGTAAAGCAATACAGTGGAGAGCTAGATATGTGGGGACAATTGGGGTGACCTGTAGAGGTGATGAGGAATTTTGATGTGTAACTGATGTTCAATCTTTTGTTTTATGTACTATCATTTTAAAAACGTATTTCCCCCCTCTCTATTTTACCCATTTTTGTATTTTGAATCTTTTATATAGATTTTTATAATCAAGTTGTATAATTTTGTTTCATTTATGGGTTTTGTACTTAAATTGTATGGCATTCACATGGTATCTGTGTCAGGGATGATGGGAGTTGTAGCTCTTCACCTCTGGCTTGAACTCACCACCTGGTTGTGCACCACGCTGACCAGTTTTGGCCAGTGGTTATAGCTTAGCAAGAATTACAGAGAATAGGCTGAAGACCCCGACAAACTCTCCAAGCCTTCTCACTCTTGCTTCCACAGAAGTCTTCACCCTTCTTCAGGATCCAGCTGGTTCTTGTAGCTTCACCCAAGACACCAGACAACTCAGTAGTCTTATATAAAAGATCTACTTTATTCTACTATATACAGCTCCAAAACTATCCAACACAACAATACTCTACTCCTCACTATCCACTCTACAATCCACTCTACTACCCACAAAATACATTGGGATGTATAGTCAATGCATGGTACCACCCACTGTTGTCTGTTTCCACCCAGTAGGCGTGTACATCATTCTCATTGTTTCATCCTACAATTAATGATTTCATCATCTCAGCCTTGACCACTTAACAATTGTCAGGTGTGTCCAATTATCCACTTTACATTTCTTGTCCTTGGCATTCAGGACTTGTTAATTGTATTACCATTTACACCTGTGTGGTTCTCAATTGGCTTTTGCTGAGTCACCCTGACTCTCACATACATGTTTTATTTCATTTACTGTATATCCCATGTTGCTTTTTCCTTAACAATCTGAATGGTATTTTATTCATATTTTAGATGTATTATATTTAGCTTTTTCTAATTTCTACAGAATTTCTATAGAATTTTTATAGTGTGTTTCATCTGCTTTTGTGTTATTTTGATATGGCCTAAGGGCTAATCAATAAACATTGATTGACTGATTGATTGATTGATTGAATACCCTTTCAAGTACATCTTCGCATTTATAAAAACTTAAAATTTGTTTTGATATTCATCAGGAAGTGGAATATTCTGGTCATCACTTTTACCTTGAGTTGCAGCTGAAAGATACTGGTGATCTGGTGCAAACCTACAGCCTAATGCTTTCCAGTCAGAAGGTAAGGTGTTTGGGCATAATTTTTTTTCCTTCAGATCTATGCCTACTTCCCAATCAAGCTGAACACCCATGGTTCGTGAAAGAAATCCTATGCATCTTCTATGTATTTATTCTACTGTAGTCTCCTTCAACATACTGCCCTCCAGATGTTTTGGACTATCATCAGTCCTAGCTAATATGGAAAATGATGAGGGATCACGTAAGTTGATATCCAAAACACTGGAGACCACCAAATGGAAGAAGGTTAATTACTACCTTAGCCTAACCAACACCAGAATCTTGCTTCTCTCTTTCCAAAGTTATTTGTATCCTACACTTCCTCCAAGAAGGCCAAGGCAATGTGTATAGTTTTCTCTCTTCTTGCAAATATTGTAATGGAACTAGAGCTCATATCTAAAGTATGACATCATCTGCAATTTCACTCTCATCACTTGAATGTCCCTGTTCCATCTGAATTTAGCTTTAATTCTCACAGTAACTGGAGGGGAAATAGACAAAATAGATTGACATAACCATTCATTTTTTTGTCTCATGTTGGGGTGTGATTGTATGATCAAGTCATGATCAGGCCCTGCACTTCAAAATTTACCAGTACTCCACTGCTCCTCACCCCATGCTACCACAACCATTTTATATACACAACATTACATGGGATGAACTCAGTTCTAGCTCAACACACTTAACCACACGGTGCAAAGGCTCTCCTGTGTAAGACTGTAATTTCAGAATCAACTCATCAACTGAAATTCAGTGTGAATTCCTACAGAACTCCTGGTACTGATCTTGCATGGACTATAATAGTTATTTCTGACATTGTCTTTGATATTCATTTCCTCCACCGCACACCAGCCATAATTGCTTCTAACCCACAAACAATGTCCTGGATGTTGACAAAATGGGCAAAGGGGTGACACTAATTGCTAGTACGTTAGCAGAGTAAACAAGCAAGGTTAATCAAATGAATGAACATGTCTTAAATCTTAACTAGATGTAATAGCCCAATTCAGACAAACTATTTAGATTGTTAACATTAATACATCCAGACTAAAGACTTGCATGTTATTCTATAAAGCATTAACTATGATGGTGACAGTGACATAGTATTACCAAAAGTGTAAATGGTGAAATACCTGTTTAAAGAAGTTTGTCACAGTGAGGGTTGCTGGTCTAAAGTTAGTCAAGTTGCAGGTCTCATCTCCACTAGTGGTTCTTTCCAATGAACGTCTGCCAACAATGCTAGAATTCCTTCTCTCTGACCAAGATCCTTTACGTTCTTTAACAAAGAAAGAGGGGAAATAAAACAAAAAGAAAGGAAAATAAACTACATCTGTTTTAGAAAGACTAATCTGAAATTATGGGAAAAGCAAGACGGAATAGGTGGTTATGCTAAGATAACCAATCTCCTGAGGCATTAGGAAACCATAAAGCACAACTGAATACTTTTGCTCGTCTCACAGCAATCGTACCCCAGTGCCTAGTGCCTATTACAGAAGTCTTTATCATGTGGAGATTTATGCTTTTTTCCCTGCCACAAAAAATGATGTAGTTGGCAGTTTTCAAAGGGTTGGGGGGAAAGATGCTGAACAGCAGTTTCAGATGAGTTGTGCAGTCCACAACGATTAATTCACTCCTCTGGAAAATGCTCATCAGCCTGTAACACTCTCACAAAAGCATAACAGATGGCTTATGAGTAAAATCCTTGAAAGATAAACCTATTTGTTATTACAGGCTTGTTCTTTTAATTTCACCCTTAATACAAAGGCTTCATGAGGGAATGAATAGGCAACCCCCTCACAAAAAATAAATAAATAAATAAATAAATAAATAAAAATAAACATACATGTTGTGCATTAGGCACAATCTAAACCCTGTGGGAAATATACACTTGTAAAAATTACTTTATACAGAGATAGGAAACCTGTGTCCCTCCAGATGTTGCTGAACTGCAATTCTCATGCTGACTAGGGCTGATGAGATCCAACAAGATCTAGAGCACCACTAGTTGTCCACCACTGCTTTATAGGGTGAAAGGGGCAGTCAACATGAATTTGCCATTCTTTCTCCAAGTGTTGGATAGTTCTAGAGATTACACACAGTGGGTTAGATCCAAACCAGCCTTTCTATGGTTAGAAGGGATCTTTCAATTTATGAAATAGATTTATACCCTCTGGAGGTTTGGGAAAAAAAGAGAGTAAACACAATCCTTGCTGATTCCTTTCTTCATGCAGTCTTGTACACTTCCTCTCATGCTGGTTCCTCAGTCCTCCAGATAAGATTTCAGGAAATTGAAGAGTTTAAAGGGAAGGAGAGGTAGGTAAAAATTGCTTCTGGAATTATCATTACCCATTCATCATATATCTGAATCTTATCCACAGCATTAGATCCAAACAAATAAGAGATTCAAAAAACTCTGTCATGTGTAGCTTATATTCCACTGATTTTTTTTGGGGGGGGGGTGGAAGCAAGATGGGGAATGAGGAGAAGGTGATTACCCCCTGCTGCAATTTCCACTTCTGTTGAGTCTCTCTCC
This sequence comes from Sceloporus undulatus, assembly GCF_019175285.1. Taxonomy (NCBI): domain Eukaryota; kingdom Metazoa; phylum Chordata; class Lepidosauria; order Squamata; family Phrynosomatidae; genus Sceloporus; species Sceloporus undulatus. Next base: position 88,754,186 of record NC_056525.1, read on the forward strand.
AAACTTCCAGCACTGCTGACTATATTCATTAAATGAATGGCAGTCCATGCAAAAGGCATGCGATATTTGCCAAGCCTTTGGCAAAATTGCTCAGACTGGCTTTTCAGTTTTTCTAGCTTTTCCTTGTTCTGCAATGCAAAAGAAAAAAGAAAGTGTAAGTAATCAGTGCATCACACATGCACACACACAAGTGTGTGTGTACAGAAATATTTTGAGTTAAAGTATATCTGTACTCCGGTAGTTTGCACAAAATATATATGCAGGTATTTTGAGCTAAAACTTGTCTACTTGTTTATGAATAAAGAATATTATCATCCCTGTTAGAGAGCCAGAGAAGAAAACATGCACATGTAAAGCCACATTATGCTCAATTGTTCAATCAGAGTCACAAGAGATCACTTTCTACTCTAATTAAAGACTTTTTCTGCTACTCTGCTGAGGAATGTAATGAACTCTTAAAACCTCCCTTTATACAGTAAAATGGTTTAAATATGCATGGCTGTATGAAGAGAGCTGCCTGTGGGTGAAAGTGACAATCACAGAATTTGCAATTATGGCAGTAACAGAACTCAGGAGAATTCCCAAAGTATCTCTGTGAATGATTACAAGCTACAGGAGAAATCAACTTCTACCACCAAACAAATGGGAACTGGTGCAGGGTAAAAAGCAAAGTAAGATCAGACTACAGCACTCCTGTATTATACACGGGCGCACCTTACACGGACTCCAGCATACGCTGGATGTCCATGCCGGAAGAAGCCTCGGCGCATCTGGAAGGGATAATGGTGTGCTTGCCTGTGGCACATGCACTGCCCGCCACTGCATACACGAGCCCCATTATCTTCAATGGGGCTCAAGCATATGCGGAATTCCCCTTATGAGGCGGGGGGGAACGGATCCCCACGTAAGAGAAGGGCCCACTGTATTACTCTATTACTAGAATCCCCTTTCAGACATTTGTTAAAAGCTCAAGAAAGTTAATTCAGGGGCAGAACAGACCCCCTGGAAGAGGTGGCTTTAAGCTGTTCCTTCTGAAGGCAGCTTGGGGCTGCGGCAACCACCCTCTATCCACCATCATCCAAAGGGAAAGAGGGGCAGGCCAACTCCAGGCCTTGCCTGAAAAAGAAGAAGGACCCTCCCTCCAGCCCATCTGCCATGGTCCAGGCCTCTGAGGGAGAGAAGATCTGCTGGACTTCCCACTGCATTTCCTTATCCTTTTGTGTCTTGTCTTTTTAGATTGTAAGCCTGAGGACAGGGAAATGTCTAATTTTAAAAAATGTAATTTTGGCTGAAGAGCATAGTATAAATACTATTAATAATAATAATAATAATAATAATAATAATAATAATAATAATTTTGGGGGTTAGTAAAAGCTGGCTTTCCATCTACACTGTGGCTGGAAGCTGGCTTTAATAACTTTGGTTATACAGCTGAGAGACAGGATGCCATTTATACAAATGAAACCAAGTATTTAACTGAGAGTTAGTGATAAAGCCCACAAACTCTCCTTTCTTCTCTCACATAGCACCCTTAAAAGCAATTATATTTGTGGATGTAATTCAACCGTAGAACACAAGAGAAGAGTGCAAGTGAGGACAGTGGGACCTTGTCATCTGCTGGGGTTTGGTTCCAGGATCCCCTATGGATAACAAAATCCATGGATGCTGAAGTTCCATAAAATATAATGGCAGAGCAAAATGGTGTCTCTTATATAACATAGTAAAATCAAGGTTTGCTATCTGGAATTTATACTTTTTAAAAATAATTTCAAGCTGTGGATGCTTGAATCCATGGATAAAAAATCCATGGCTGAGGAGGGCTGACTTGTACAGCATTTATTCTAGATCTAAGAAGCTTATGGTTTATTAGTCCAAGATTGTTACATCTCAGCTACCTCAACTGCTCACCTTACCTAACATCAAACCATGGCTCAGAGATACATGAGCAATACTAGTTATCAGTTTCTCTTTATACAAGAACTGAAAAAACTATTGTACATGCTGTCTGAAGCAGAATTTAAATTCATATTTGGAACATGTGTACAGTTCTGGTTCTGAAGGGACTAACAAATGGCAGTCTAATTGTCTATAATGACAGCAAAACATGGTAAAACAGGAAGCAGAGGAAGTAAAGTGAGAAGGGAGTATGCAAGCCCATGAGCTCAAGCACATAGCACCAAATGAGGTTTGACATCAAATCCAGATCAGCATAGCATTTTCCCAAGGCCATTTAGTTAGTTGTACACATTGGGTTGTATTAAATGGCTGTCCTATTTCTGATGTCAGAAGAATAGGAAAGGAGACAAATTTTGGATGACCTCTCTTGTAGTTCCTCCCTCTAAATCTGTTCCAGAGGGTTGGCGGACTCTCTTACTTTATCTATTCTAGTACTGAATACCTTTCATCATTGGGTATTCAGTGGCTTGTAGCTCCATATCAATGTAGTGGTGAATCTATTCCATGTTTTTGCCTAAACTATAAAGATTCTGAACCACACCCCCAAAATGAATTCAGCACCTTGAATAGCTCTTTTAAAATTTGAATTAAAATCGAAAATGGATTCATCATTCCACTGAATGTCACTAGTTGCCATTGCTATTGGACAGAACCAGAGCATGAAAAAGTTACTTTTTTGGATTACAATTTCTCAATTCAGCACAGCCGGTTAACAGTTATAGTCCAAAGAAGGTAACTTTTCCCACTTCTGGATACACCTCATGAACTGGATCTCCATATGAGCATCAACTTCTTCACTGCCCTACACTGGGTAATTAATGTAATTGTATATTTAAAAAGTCACTGCTTGTAATAACATAAAAGGCCATCAAAAACTGCTTACCTTTGCAGTATCTACTTCTTTTAAAATCATATATGGTTCTGCACACTCCCCAATATCTCCCTGCTGTAAGACTTTTTCCAACTGGGGATGAGAAAGAAAAGAAAAGAAAAAGGCAAGTGTGGTTTTAGTGACACACACAATATAAACACAAATGAAATGACTATCTATTATTTAATGTAATTTAATCTTCACACCCAATGGCACCAGCAATATAAAGTGTAGATACAAAGAAAAAGAGAAAAGTCAGACAATTATGTGTCTATGCAAGAGACTTCCACAAAATACAATACTTCCAGGGCTTTTTTTTTTTTTTAAGTTTTTCAGCAGAGCTTGGAAAATTCACTTTTTCGACCCACAACTCCTAGTATTCCTCAGCAAGCCTGGACATTCCAAAAAGTCTTATCCAAGGTTTGTTTTTCCAGTTTGCTTGGTACAAACCCAGACCAAAGTTGTTTTGTTGTTGCTGCTGATTTAAACTCTACCCTGCCTTCTTATCTGCATTTTTTTTGGACCAAGGTTAGGAAATATTTGTGTCTGTGTTCTGCTGTTGATTTGCTTGGATTGCCTCCCTTTCTTAGGATGCTTTTTGACTTGTAAGTACATTTTGAGTACATTTTATATGCATTTTTAAAAAACAAATAAATGATGAAATTCAAATAGGAAGGAAGTCTTCTGGCATCTGGCTATTTAAAGACTCATTTCTACTATTGTTTATAAACTATAGATTTATGAGTCTCCCATTTATGCATTTGCTATTGTTTGAAACTGTTCATTTGGTAATATCACATGATAAAGTGGGAACTAGAACAAAACATTGCAGTGTGGAAGTCCTCTTATTTTGAGCTGGAAAAAGGTAATTTTTGAACTAGGAGGAGGAGGAGAGGGAGCAGTTGTTCAAGTTATTGTAGAAAGAGGGGGTACACAGCATCTTTTAAACAGTTAATATACCATGAATCTGGAGTTCTTCTGAATAACAGAATATGGCCTCAGAATAGGAGGACTTCCACATGCAATGTAAGATCTGATATATAACGTCCCACAAAATTCTTCTGTGTAGGGTTTAGGGCAACCCACTATGGCTCTTCCAGGATAATCTTTTCTGTTTTCCCTCCAAACTATCTATCTCTGTGATTCATTCACAAAATACAATTCAGCTGCTGTTTTATGTCAATTGAATGTGGAGGTCCTCTGGTGTGAAACAGTACTTCTGGGTTAGATGGCAGACAGCAGTCAGTTCTTGTAGCCAGCTCATTGCAGGAAAGGAAGCCTTCTGCAGCATTTACTGATCAACCAGCAAAATGTTCTCCCTAGATCAGAGGAAGACTGGGGAAAAATCCATGTGGGTCTGCAGCACTTTGCTCCTAGTGGGAGATCATAGGTGGAGTGGATGAAACTGGGGCAATGAACTTGCCCTGCCTTGTTAGAAGCCTTTCAGATAATGGCCACAAGGTCTGCATCACCAACCATCTTAATTAAGTGGAGCAGAAGTATAGGATTATGCTTAAGAGAGACTTTCTTAACTGAGAACAATGGTGACATCAATACTTCTAGTGAATTTACAGTCATTCCTCCACATTTGCAGGTTAAACATCCATGGATTTGATTATTTGCAGATTACTGTATTTGCTGCTGCCCTATTTGAAACTGAAAAAATAAGTTCTCGTCAAGCATTTTAGGTTTTCCAGTGTGATTCTATGGTCAACTTCCACTGGAATGATGGCAAAGCTTAATGAAAATGAGAGTTGGTTGGGAAAGGTTTTGAAAGCCAGAAGGACCACTCAATCTGAGAAGAAATTTTTAAAGAGCAGTAGATATAAGAGAAATGATGATAAATAAAAGCTAAAAGGGAACATCTGGAGAAAGGGAAGCATATATGGTAGAAGAGGTTTGTCTGGATGACGAAGGGAAAGAGCAGACTCAAGCTGAAGGGGAAGCTATGGAGGTGGAAAGAGGTGACCCTGTACCTGCACTTTCAGTGAAATTTGAAGAAATGTGTGACTGGCAGGAATTGACTGAGACTATGAGTCTTGAGAAGGCAGTTCTGAAGAATGCTGTAAAGGTATTCAGGTTGGAGAAGGGATGGGTAACTGGAAGGTCAGAGGACTTAAGAAAGAAAAGAAGAAGGGATAAAGGGGGGGGCTTCCATTTAGAGAGCTGAAGGAGTGTATTTACTACAGTTTTTCTTCTCTTTGGATGAGTTACGTTATGCCCAATTTTCACAAGGAATGAGATGGGATTGTATATCTAGGGTCAGATATAAAGGTTTATAAGTGAAATGCAAGATATTGGTTTTATCTGGTTTGGAGACATTATGTAGCTTAATGTGTTAACTGATATGGGATGCCTGGTTTATAAAAAAATACCTGTACAAGGATGCTTCTGGGTTATACTAAAACTAAAGAGAAGATTTGATATACATTATAAATTATATATGTGTATGAGACAGATTAAATATAGGATAAATATAAAGTTGGCTTACTGCAAAGTGAAAAGAAATCATACTATGATGCTAATATTGGCATAATGTTGACTTAAAATGTCAACAAAAGATTGAAATTATTTGATCCAGTGGATATGGATAAATTAATTATCTATGATTAGGGGAAAATCACGGGTGAGACTCTTAAAGGATTGGGAATTTTGGGTTGCCTTTTAATAGAAAAATGAGAATAAAATATTAACTGTAGGTTTTGATAAGCATGCAAACCTTTAACTTATTTTTTGCAGAAATATAATGATAATATGTTAACTGTGAGCTTTTTATTATTAGCAGGGTTAGCCAAATTGAAGAAGTATATGACGCAGTTTCAACTGGAGAAGTAATGTTTTAAATATCACATATAACCATCAATAGGAAAGTCAGAAGGTACTGTAATTTTTTCCCCTTTTTTCTGTTTTTCTATTGTCTTTTTACTTCTTTATCTTTTTTGTTTGTACATTTTTCTTCTTTTAATGTACTGGAAAGCTCACAATAAAACTTTTTTTAAAAAGCACAACAAAACAAAATTCTGTTGTACCAAAGAAAAGAACAAACATATTCTCTTATATATCAATGGCTGATAAAATAAGCAAGTAGGCTAGAGAAGAAGGAAGTCAGCATTAGGAAAGACATGCATTCCTGGCACCTAATCACATTAATAGCACCAGTTAGCCTAATCCAGCAAGATCATCTGACCAAAAATTTTGTAAATTTTTGCAAAAAGTATTGTTGAGAAAGGATGCTGCATGTGCAACCTCTAGTACTGGATACTATAGCAATAGTATAGCAATAGCAAGTACATTTCTATATCGCTTATCAGTGCACTTAATCACTCCCTAAGTGGTTTACAATGTGTAAGCTAATTTCCCCCAACAAGCTGGGTATTCATTTTAGCAACCTCGGAAGGATACCAGGCTGAGTCAACCCTGAGCCCCTGGTTGGTATTGAATTCAAATCCTTGTGGTTTGTGAGTGAGTGGCTGCAGTATAGTCATTTAACAGCTGAACTGCCAGGACTCCATCTAGTATTCACACAAACAGAGATGGTCAGAACTCTCTGATTTCTGAGTGCTTCTCAGTTCTGGGGACCAGAGCTGACCCTTCCTGCATGCCATGTCACCCATCCTGCACTGCTTCTTTCAGGTGTGGTGAATAATGTATTGGTGAAAAAAAGGTTCATTTGCCAGTTTGGTCAGCTTTTGTACATGAAATGGATTGGAATAAGACACCATCTTGTTCTATGTCTGAAACAGCAAAACATTGTAGGCTAGCCTAGCTAGGGACAACAGAGGAACTAAATTCAACCAACTTGTAGCTCAGAGATGTTATCGCCTTTCTTTCAAAAACAGATATTGCACCTTCAAGGTTGGAAGTACAAATGACATGCTGGCTGATTTTGCACGTAGATGTATGGTTAGGCTTTGGAAGCAAAAGTGTTTCTACAAAGGATTATTCTCACACTACCAAAACTGGTTTGGGACTCAGATTACAATGCAAACAGATGTATGGCTAACTAGACTGGGGATGATTTTAAAACCAGTAGTATGGGCAAAATGTATGTGGTAGCCCCCCCCCCGGGGTAACATATCACATGCTACTTTTCCAGCTTATTTACCTTTCTCATGTCTTTTTCCTTCTCACAGAGCACAATCTCAGTACCATTTCAAACAAATGACTGATAGCTAGGCTCATCTCATTGGGTTTACAGGCATTAATGTGCAAAGGAAAGCTCTTTTAGTTAGACACTAGTCTCAGTTGCATGGTGTTAATCTTTTCTTCTCATCTTGTAAAAATCAACTGCTGTGAATATATGCAGATTCTGGCTTCAGAAACTATGCAATGAGACGTGTGCAAAATTTGAGAAGAGAATCTCTTCTTAATGCTGCCATCAATGAGCCTTCCCTCTCGCTTGGGCAATTGGGGACAATGTAATGTGAATCTCAATCTTTGCACATTTCCCTGGGTATTAGGAACCTCTTTTTTTCTTTATTCTTTTTTTTTTTTTTTTTTTTTTTTTTTTTTTTTTTTTTTGCAAGAACTCTATTGCACTATGAGTCTTCTAGACTGAGGTATTGCTCTGTTTCTACAATTGCTTTCAGAGGTTCCATAATGTCATTAGAAATGGCAAAGCAAACATGGAATTGTCTGTCCTAGGCTGGAAACATAGAGACTACCAGGCTATTTCTTAGTCTTTAAAATCCAGCAGCAAAGAAACTCACAGGAAAATGACTGAATCTAGTTAGGTGAAGAAAGCAGCAAGGATATGTTAATATGGAATCTGATTTTTAAAAGATTCGTTTTTTCTTTCAAATTTTTCTCTCATGAGAGGCTAATTAACAAAAACAGTATCAACTAATCTAGATGGACTGAATTCATCCTAAATTGCTAAATATAAGCAGATAAACTGTGGCACATTAGCGGTCTCTCATGCCATGTAATTATGAAATGGATCAGAGTTGTAAATGGCCAACAATTAGTATCAAGTAATTAAATGTTTTGTAGGGTTTAGTACTTGTTTCCAGATGGATAACCAAAGGACTCACCAGTGCTAAAAAGTGTGCTGGCTTTGACTTCAGAATATTCAGAATAATTGATACAGCCAATAACCCTATAAGCCAATTTAGTTTTGCCAAATTCAAGACAGCAACATCTCTTTCATGACAAGCTATACTATACATATTAAATATATCATATACTGAGTTGGGTTTTCTTTAGTTTGGTTTATCACTATTTCAGTTTGTGCCACATTTGTTGTTGATGGAGTGGACTGAGACTTAGATATAGTTAGAATTGCTACACTGAATTCAATGAGACTTAGATACTAATAATCATGCACTGTTTGAAACAAGGTGCATTATGAAAGTGTATCGTATATATATACGCACACACACACAATTTCTTACCTTGATTACTAGGAAGACATCTTGAGACGGGTATGTAATAGAAAAGATAGCTGATCGAGCCAGTGTGGTTATGGCAGCAGGTGGAACATGGGGACGCAACATGCCTTTCATTTGTTCAGAATTTAAATCAAAGTAGAAGTTTTCTGAAATCTAGAAGAAAATGCTAGGTAATTTCAGACCATTATTTTTTAAAAACTCTCTGAAGTCTTCATTACATATCAAATTTAAAAACCTTACAGCAATTCATTATAAATATACCACCTGATGACAATATCTAGCAATACTTTCCATACTGCCCACATCATATCAAGCCATACATATCTGTACCATATGCTTTGTGTCTATTTAAAAATATACCACAAGAAAACCCACAATACTATGGGGAGGTGAAATTTACCAAAAAAGCTAAACTAGTAAAAATATGACAACTAATGTATTAGGCAATTTAGGTCCAAACAAATAAAACATAAAAGCAGAAAATTGATCCCCCTACCGCCTAAGTTTATCGACTAATGAAAATATTGGCCACATGCCATGAGACTGGTAGGCTTGAGGACAGTCAAATATAAACGTATCTGAACACATATCTTCACTGGTCTTTCAGAAACTGCAGTGAATTTGGAAGACAATAATCTGAACCGAGTTAACAGCTTGGTAAATAAAATATTTTGCAGGATGCCTGGATTCCATCTGGCTATCTGGAGAGCACTTTTACAGATGCATGCTGATACGGTGCCAAAGCCAGCTAAGAGAACTTAATTTTTTGGTGGACATTTCCCCTTGTACAAATCAAAAATTCATATTGTAAATCTAAATAAAATTTCTTGAGAGATATGAGGATACTTGAAGACATAACACTGCACAGTATTTATCAACTATGGTATTTTTACTTGGTTGTACAAAACTGAAGAATCTGGACGTAACAGTACCAGCAATCAATGACAGATTGTAAATAACTACAGGAATATATTAAGATTTGTTTTGGGGAGAGGGGGTTGGAAGGAAGGGAGCGAGGGAGGGAGGGAGGGAGGGCAGAAAGACACTGCAATTTTAGAGCTACATAGATAAATCTTGCCTATCTTTTTTGGCATACATCTGTGGGCAGCAGCTCTAAGCATGAACAGCACAGTAAACCATTTTTAAATACCTCTGGATTATAAGCATTTAAAAATGGTTTACTGGGCTAGCCATGTTGGGAGTTGCTGCAGCAGACAAATATTAACCTTCTTCTAATCTAACAGGACCTTAGTCCCATCATCAGATAACAGCTATAAAACTGATATACTCCAACAACATGTACAGCATAACCAAAGTATCCACACGTCTGTTCTTCATCCTTGGGCACTATTTCATTGCCCATTAACCATGAATTCATATATATATATATATATATATATATATATATATATATATTGCTTTTTTCATCCCATGTATCATGTGTGCCTGAAACATGACCAATAAAAACAAACTTCTGTTATTTTGCTTTTTACTCATTTCCTTTTGCTCTATAAGATGACTAAGTATAATTTCCAATTGATCAGACAGCTGATATGCTAACATTAGTGGCTTAAGGGAAAGGTCAATGAAATTATTTCTTACATGCTACAGCAATCACATATCATGTGATTTATCATAATGTGCACTAGCTGGAATCTACCAAAACTGGAATCTGCTTACATGGTCTCCACTCCTCCCATAAGCCTCAGCCCCTAACTTTTGGCTTGTCACATAGGGGTTGTAGTTTACAACAAACTCCATTTAGTTGAACAACCCAGCTTCACAGCACATTTGGTTTGCCTTGAAACTGAGTACAGATTGTAGAACTCCGCAGAATCTCTGGTTTGGAAAACACAACAAGCCAAGATTCAGGGAAATTAAAATGAAAGCCCACCAAAGTCAACCTCCTGGCCATACAGGAGAACACTAGAAGGACACAAGAACACTTCAGATTTATCCAGTTCACATGTAAAATTTTAATTACTAATTTAGTGCAAGAGCAGTCAACTTGTGGCCTACCTATACTTGGCTATCGTAACAATACAGAATTGAAATAAATTCAGTATAGACCATCAAGTCAAATCTCCTGTCCTAGAATCAGACACCTTCTGTCTGACGCATCCACCATGACTTTCATCAGTTTTACATGATATACCAAATACAGTTTCACGTAACTAGCATAAGTTGTTCTGTCCTAACCAACTTATTCTGTCATATTTTGTATATTTTCCCTTTTATCATTCCCCACCCCAGCTCTTATTCCACTTCCTAATTCATTAGTGATATTTCTATTGTGGTGACAAAAACTAACCACAATCTTTCAGTGAATCTTACAGCTACTAAGCAGAAAGGTGCTATTAGTTCCTACATCTATCTACCTGCATTTCAAGCTCTGTGGAAAGGAAGCAAGCACCAGGTAAATTACTCACCTTTTTCTTTTCTTTTACATCATACAAAGCCAAACTTGCAAAAATTGGCTCAATTTCTATTTCAAATCTTTAAAGAAAGGAGAAGATATTGATTTAATCTATGCATGCAACATAAGGCATTAACTGCAACAAAACTGTAGCAAAGTTATTTCAAGGAAATCCTTGCAGCTGAATGGTTCACTAGAGTAATGCTACTCAAAGTGGTTGTCTAAGGAATGGTGCTGTCCCATGAGCTGTTGCTGGTCCACAGCAAATTTCCAGGGAAGAAAGAAGTTGTAGTCAAAGTGATATTGGTCCTTGGCACATTAAGAAAAAAGGATTGCCAGTCCTCAGCATCACATAGCTTGAGCAGTATTGTACTAAAGATAGCATTGGGATACAGTTTCATAAATTGTAGTCCTCCTCACACAATGTCTAAGAAAGAATGAGGGAGGAAAGGAACACACTGCCCCACATGTTACTTTTTCCTCCTTTGATTGCATACAGTTCAACTTTAATACAACCTCTTGTCCATGCCTCTAGAGTCTAGACTTTACATGACTAGAATATCCTACACAGTGGCCATGTCTATACATAACAATAACCCATAATTCTGACTGTTTATGAACTACATGTTAGTGCACATTCCAAGGCAGCATATTCCACTGTCAAACAGCCTTTACTGTCTGGAAATTATTCCTAATGTTTAGGTGGAATCTGTTTTCTTCTAGTTTAAGTCCATTGCTCCATATTCTAGAAAACAAACGTGCTGCATCCTCCAATATTTAAACAGGGCTATCATGTCACCTCTCTTTCCTTCTCTTACTCAGGCTAAACATACCCAGCTCCCTAAGCTGCTCCTCATAGGGCATGGTTTTCAGAATTGCACTATTTTGGTTGCCCTCCTCTAGACACACTCCAGCATTGTCTGTTTCAAGCATTACAAATGTTTTGCCAGAACCACATTTTCACACTACACTGATTGCTCCTTCTCCAGGATTAACAGTGGCAAGGAAAGGCAAACTAAATAAGCTGGTTCTGATCAGCCTGCTTCTCTAGTATTGTATTTCCATCATGGCCTTTCCCCCACATCAACATCAGTGCAGTTACATTAGCTGCTGCACCAAGGTGATTTTGGCCACTACAGTATTGAGAGTTGGTGCATTACACCAGTGTAAGTGGTAGGTGATGGAGAAAAAAGACATACTCCACCAACAGGGAGTATTTGGTCTAACCCAAGGACCAAACTTGATATTAGAAATGGAAATATCCCAAAAAAAGGAGCAGCAGAACAATTTTAATTTTCCTGGTCTTATTATTAATGATCTTCAAGTAACAACTCTACAACAAGCAATTTCAAAGGAAGCATGGTAAGGGAAACAGCTGAATTAGGACTTATTCATATATTCAAATCCAATAGCAGAGGTATAAACAGAGAAAATGTTTTCTTGGCATATGACATATATTAATATATGTATCCTTAACCTGCACAATGGAATCTTGCCCAAAAAATGTACTGGCCTCAAAGAAACTGACTCTGCATAAGCAGATTGCTTTCACACTTCAAGATTACTAGCAGCTTCACAGACTTGCATCAATCACCTCATACAGCTCTTTGAAGGCTTATGGGGAGGGTCACAATTTGCATCTTTCTGTATCCTCACCCCCACAACCATGCAGCTTGTGGGTGAAATCTTACATTTTCTAAAATGATGACCCTTAACAATGTACCCTTGTTATTTCCCCTTCTATACACCCAAACCAATTCTGAATCTTGTTTAAAACAGCTACAAAAGATACATGTAAACTCTGTATAATAAATGCAATCTTTTTTTAAAAAAAAAATCTAATTTGAAGAGAGTTCTGTAAAAGGAAAATCTCGATAAAGCTCTGTGATTCCTTTTTCTATCCAGCTATACCTCACAAGTGAGATCTTCAAGTACTACATCTTATTATTACAGCACCTTGTAAAAGTAAAGGCCATAGAAGTAGCACTGGATTAGTGTCAGGACTTAAAGTGGTTTCCCTGTAGGAGACAAGTTCACATATATCTCAGTTACGAGAAGTGCTTCACTATAACTGGAGCTCCCTAACAAGCAGGGTTGACCTAACTGAGGACATACAAGATGAATACAGCCATGTGGAAAATCAGTTTTGTGCTTTATTTCTCTAAGGGAAAACCAGTAAAATTTTACCTCATATTATTAGAGAAGAGTTATAGGCAACGAACCAGCTGCAGGTAACCCTACATTCAGGAGCTCCACTTCATTAAACTTGTTTAACAGGTTTCTCTGCTCCCCAGTGAAAACTTCCCTAACTGCCTCATGTCTTAAGATTGAGAGAAACAGGCATAGCTTTGAAGCTTCAGGTTTGGATCACTTTGACAATCACCTGACCCATGTTCTACTGCAACAGTTTCCTCTATTTGTGAGTTGGTTTATTAAATCTATTTTCTTTTGATTATGAGATAGACGCCATATGTGAACAGAGGAAAAATCATACATTTACCAGGAAACTGTGAAGACACATACATGTGTTAGCTTTAAATTATATAAAAGGAATTATAGGGCTGACAATTTTTTACATTATGTTTGAAAGTTTTTAAAAATTCAGGTGGAACAGATGTCTTTCTTCAAATAATTGCATTAGAATTGAAGAATATATATATGGCTGTCTGTATGCTGCTAAATCAGCCAGCACGGTTATCTTCTAATTCCCAAAAGGTCCCAATAGCTCTGCAAATGTGACTCTACAACTGCTGGAGCTGGTTTCAGATGGACAGACTTTGCCAACTCACAACCACAAGAGCAATGTCAGTAACTAAAGATAAGAGCACTGTTTGCCCCCACTCTACTGAGACTTCTAGCCAAAGACAACAGTTGGCTAAAGCCCTGCCTAGTACTGAGTATGAAGAGCCATATTGGGTAAGATAAAAGATCAATCTAATCTTGTATCCTGTTTCCCAAGTGGCCAAGAAGATGTCTCCAGTAGCCCAAAAGCAAAAAATGAGAGTAACAGCCTTTTTACAATGTTCTTAACCATCAGTCGGTGTCTTAGAGGCATAAAAACTCTAGATGTGTAGGTTATATATATTGCTATCATGTGGAGAAAACATGGAGGATTTCTACTTTGCAAATTTGTATTTGTTGTTCTTGATGTGTGCCTTCACATCATTAAGTTATCCTATATAACTGAATAGATATCAGCACGTCATGTGGAACGAATACTATATATTAATGATATGTTCTGTGGATGATTAATTCCATTTTTCTGTACAGAATTTCTTGCCTATCAAATTGGAGTCTGAATATTCCAACAGAGGAAGAAAAGGTTCATCTTGACCCATTTCCTCTGCACCAACTGCTCACTGGTAGTGGTGGTGGTGAAGATAAAACATGCACTCCCGCAAGGCCATAAATATTGAAGTCTTGGAGAACTAGAATACTGAAACACTTATTTGTTCTTCCACTGAATCTAGAATTCCTCCCAAGTACTGAAGAAGTTGACACAAAGAAGACCTGGTGTACCCTGTGATTTGATATACACTCGTCCCCCGGGTTACGAAATTAATTCGTTCCGGCGCCATTTTCGTAACCCGGAAGTCTTTCGTTAGCCGAATCCCCATAGGCGCTAATGGGGAAAAGCCGCGGCTCCGCCGCGGCTCCATTTAAAATAGCGCCGGCTTTTTTTCGCAACCCGGGGAAACCTTCGTAACCCGGAAATAATTAATTAAATGTTTTTTTTTCGTAACCCGAAAAATTCGTAACGCGGCGCGTTCGTATCCCGGGGTACCAGTGTATATGTTTCAGTACAAGAAACAGATACAGGTTGAGTCTCATTCAGAATTCTGAAATACACCAGAATCCAAAATTGTCCACATGGGTAGCTGACATAGTGATAACATTTGCTTTCTGATGGTTCAGTGTATAAATAATTTGTTTCATGCACAAAATTATTAAAAATATTATGTATAAAATTACCTCAGGCTATATATATAATGTGTATACAAAACAAAAACAAAATTAATTTCATGTTTAGATGTGGGTCCCATTTCCTAGATTATGTATATGGAAATATATTCATTTCCATTATATATATATATATATATAGAGAGAGAGAGAGAGAGAGAGAGAGAGAGAGAGAGAAATATTTTAAAAAATTAAAAATCCAAAATATTTCTGGTCCCAAAAATTTTGGATAAGGAAGACTCAATCTGTAAACAAATATGTGAACATTGAGCAAAAGGATGGGACTGTGCAAGCTTGTGAGTCAAATACTTACTTTAAAGACAAACATTTCACAAGTAGCCTCTGACCAAAGTGTTCCTTGGGGACTTCAGGAATGCCCAGCCTTTCTATTGGCTCATCCTAGAATTGGACACAAACCCAATAAGCAATGCATGCAGTACTTCCACAAACAAAGTACTCTACACTGTTAAACTGCTAAAAAAGGTAGAATGGGCTCGCTTCTCAATCTTCGAAAGCATGAATACAATTTAATCTTGAAGGCTTAACAGCATGTGGCAGTTACTGCAACTATAAATAACAGTGAAGGGATTTAAGTGAGGGTAGCTACATAATAACAGACTAGAGGTCTGTAAAGAAAATACTTTGGAAAGCAATGTCTCAAAGCACACATTTATGTTTTAATTGTGTGCTAGTTTAGGCAACTTTGACAGCCGTTCTAGAGAAACAACTTTCCTTGGAACAAGATTTTGCAAAGTTCATTGACTAAAGCAGGGTTGGGAAGCTCACATATATTTGCTCCTCACTGTTTTTGAGGAGCCTGCCAACCCATCTACTGCCAGTAGAAGTGTGCCAATGCAATACAGCACCAGTAACACCAAAGAAAGAAAGAAAGCAAAAGAAGAGGAGGAGCATTTTAACCCCCCCCCCCTCCCTTCTGCAAGACTTTATGATATAAGAGGAACCGTGTTGTTATTGTTAAATGCACTCGAGTCAATCCCAACTCAAGGTGATCATGTGAATGAGACCTCTCCAAGACCCACTGTCCTCCACTGTTCTGCAAATCCTGTAAATTCATACCTGTAACCTCCATCTATCCATCTGGCATACAGTCTTCCTCTCTTTCTGCACCCTTCCCTAGCATTATTATCTTTTGCAATGAGATGTGCATGATGTGGACAAAGTGTGATGGTCTAAGTTTAGTCATCCTGGCTTTCAGGGAGAGTTCAGGCTTGATCTGTTCAAAGACCCATCTGTTTCTCTTTTTGGCAGCACTCTTCCCCAGCACCACATTTCAAATGAATTGAGAAACCAGACTAAAGTGCCTAAGAGGAACCATACTTAACCACTAAAGTCCTTCTGAATTACAATGGCAAATGTGCTGGGATCCTTGGCATCAGCCACATAGCTCATTTAGCAGTAGTGTGACATCCAGTAGTTGTGTGTGGGGGGGGCACAGTAGCACATCCATCACACTGAGAAGCTGCTTACCTCTGAGCCACAGCCAAGGTCTCAAAATCTATATTGGGAAGTATGACATCAAGGAATGTGGCAGAATCCTGCACATTCCATCAGGTAATTTTAGTTTTTATTTTCACACAATTCACAGACCCTCGTGGCTATAGAGAACAGTATATAATGTGTAGGAAATGCAATTCTATGTATGTCTATTACTCAGAAGTAAGTCCAGCTGAGTTAAATAGGGCTCACGCTAAGGGCAACAGAATATAGATTTGTGCCTACAACTTCAGGAGACCCTAAACCATATCTATCATGGGGGTTTCCTGGAAGATTTGTTCAGAGGGAGTTTGCCACTGCCCTTGCCTGAGGCTGAAATATTATCAATTGTCCAAGGTCACCCAGGGGGCATCTATGGCTACCTGGAAATTTGAACCCTGGTCTCCCAGAGTCCTAATCCAAAACTGAAATCATTACACCACATAGGCTCCCCAGCATGTACTGTATATACTCGTCTATAAGTCTAAAAATTTACACTACAAAATTGACCCCAAAAAACTGGGTCTACTTATACATGAGTCAATATGGTAATAAGATGGCAGGATGAGGGAGCTCTCTCAACAAGCCTCTTCCCAGTCTGGTTGCTTCTGGATGAGGCAACCAGGCTGGGAAGATGCAGGACGAGGGAGCATTCGCTCCCCAAGCCTCTTCCCAGCCTGGTTGCTTCTGGAGGGCGCAGCTAGGCTAGGAAGATGCAAGAAAAACGAACGCTTCCTTCCCAAACTTCTTCCCAGCTTGGTTGCCTCCAGAAGTCTCCTTGATGCTCTCCTTTTCTTCTCTCTTTGCTGACTTCATGAAATGGAAGGCTTCATCTATTCATATTATAATAGGCAAGTGCTCACAAACCAGAGGTATTTGAATTCAGGAGGGGGCTAGTATGAATAAATTCTAAGTATCTTGCCAATACCTCATCTGGTGCTGGATGCAATGCAAAAAGCTCCTTGTGTCTATTGGACTTCCTCTGATCATCATTCTGATGGTCAATTTCTTCATTTGGGGTTCTGTCCAGAAGATTTGGAAGCAATGCATCTGGGAGAGAGTTCTTCAGATCAAATATACTGCAGGCCCAACTGCCACGGGGTGTATCATCTATTGACATGGATCGTCTTTTAAGGTCATCCTGAGGTTGAAGAAATCAAGGGCAGTTTACAATATAAATCAAAGAAGGAATTATCACACACACACACATATATTTGACAGCAGATTTGATAAGGTACACTACTTGTTCATCGTGGTAACTGTTGCCATCTGGCGCTTCATCAGACTCAAAGATCTGTTTGGGCAGGCCTTTCTGCCTCTCCTTCTGCTTGTCTAATGTGTTTGGGTTAAATCCTGTTCCCAGTTTGTGATATCTATTTTTGTTAAAAAGAAAAGAATAGATTAAATAATATCCTCACCCACAAAAAAAATCCATAAAATATTAAAAATATCTGAAATGTTAAGCACCTTACTAGAAATTTAGTCTTTAGTTAAAGGAAGGGACGGAGTCCAATGGTTTTTGGTGGAGTTTTACAAGTCCTTATATTTAGCTCAGAGTACACATTTTGTAATGAAGATAAAGCACCACTACCCAAATATCCACACACTCACAGAATCCCATAAAGCATATTCACATGTTAGCCAACAGTGGGATGATACCTAGAGGGCACAATAATTTAATGGATTAAGGATGTGGATACTCAATTATTTCATCCTCACATGCAAGGGAAAGTAATTAGTATAGTTCTCTCCAAGTTATGGAAGAAAAATTATTATCCCTTACTATGGGACCTCACCATCCATGGGTTTGCCATCCCCGGATTTGAACATTCATGGACAGCAGGCCCTGTTATCTCAAATGGCAATGTGTGCATGTGGCCACACTAGCAGCCATGCACACGTTACACTGCCATTAGAGATAAGGTCCCACGTTTTTCATATCTGCTGGGGGGGGGGGGGTTCCCAGAACAGATCCCCATGGATACAAAGGTCCAACTGTATTTGGATGCCCTAAAGTATTATGGAGGACTTATTCAGCAGTGAAATACACATTACTTTTTTCATCCACAAACAAAAATAATGACAGAAACAGTGTTTCTATGCAGGAAATCTGATCTTGGCACAGCAAACTTGATTCTGCCTTGAGAAAGCCAGGTGTTTCTCCATAGAATAATTCAGCTGTAAGACTTCAGGACATATACTGGGACAAATCCCTGCACAAAAGTCTCACTGCAGGGTTTCCCATCTGCCAGGAAATCTATTGACCGTTACAGAGCCCTGGTGGCACAGTGGTTAAATGCCTGTACTGCAGCCACTCACTCACAAACCACAAGGTTGCAAGTTCAATACCAGCAAAAGGGCTCAAACTCGACTCTGGCTTGCATCCTTCCAAGGTCGCTAAAATGAGTACCCAGATTGTTGGGGGCAATTAGCATACACTTTGTAAATCGCTTAGGGAGTGCTTTAAGTGCACTGATAAGCGGTATAGAAATGTACTTGCTATTGCTATTACTTTAAACCGGAAATTAATAACTGCAAAAGTTATTTCCCTCCCTAACCTGTATATTTCATTTAGTCAAAGTAAACTGTGTCTTTCACATCACTGATCTACTGGAGTTTTTTTTGTCATGGCCGTGGAGAGTGGTTCATTTTTGTTTTTTGTTTTTTTATGGAAAGGATTGCTTTTAAGGCCTTCTTGGCTGCCAAAAAGCCTCCTGTATCAATGTGATATACATGTCTCCTTTCATATTCTAAGCCTACGTGAAGTACAATAGCAGCACAAGCAATTCCAAGATAAAATCAGCACAAAAAAATTACACATGTTCCTATCTTCCATGTCCCAGATCATAATGGCATGATGTCATGTTCTCATTCACACCTCCAAAGTAGTCTACTAGGCATTTCCTTTTCCAAGTCCTGTGAAAATGTTACCTCACCTGCTGAATAACAGCAGAACACAGATGGAGACCAATCTTTCTGCAACAGCTTACTGTGTTTTTATATTAGACATGGAGGACGAAGATGACAAGGAGGAAGATTCCTTCCTGTAGCAGCCTGTTTGCTTTCTGCACTAGCTGCAGAAAAAAAAACACTAAATGATCTGTCTCTCCCCCTCCAGCCTGCTCACTTTACTCCATTAAATTTCTTGTTGCACACACTACTAGGTTATCGTAGTTGTCAAAGACAAACTTTCCCCTTAGGATATCTTCATGGATGTTGCATTCTCAAGTGATATTTTGAACATATATTCCCACCCAGGATTCTTATGCTGGGTGCAAACCTGTTCTTGCATCATATGAGCCAGAGCTTGGAAAAATTACTTTAATTGAGCTTCAATTCCCAGAATCTGCCAGGCAGCAGGGCCTGCACCCATGCTGGCTGCGACAGTCTAGGTCTTGCAGCCCATAAGTGCATTTCCAAGCTCTGATATCTTCTGTCAAAGATTGCTAGATATTCAAATACATGTCAGATGGGTAAAGGATGCTCCTCAGGAAATACTCAGGAGGCACCAACACTATATGAGAATTATTGAACTAGGTAGAATGGTTCTACCTAGGGAAGACTGCTAACTCCATGCCTTCCTTAAGTGTTCCTTAAGGAAGATAACATTTTAGAGAAAAGAGCTTCCTATTTAGATGGCAGCTCTCCCCAAGTTCAGCATGCTGGAAAATCAGGACAGTGGGAAATCCCACTGAATTTGCCATTAGGAGTCCATGAAATATCAGGATTTGTGGGGTCCAGATCTCCAGTCTCATCAGGGCCTCCTCTCTGACTCCAAATATGAATAAAGACCAACATTAGATGTAAGGGTCGGATTGAACTTGTCACTGAACACTGGGGACTGCCAAATGGAACAGATTGGCTATTATTGTCTGACAAATGTTAAAAGCAGGAACATTGTTGGTTATAACCTATAAAGCCCTAAATGGCTTGGGCCCAGGGTACTTGGAGGACCGCCTCTCCCCATATAATCCGCCCTGCACACTCAGGTCTGCCGGGAAGCAACTTTTGATGGTTCCACCTTCAAAACACTCTGCGACTGCACAGAGGCGTTTTCAATCTCAGCCCCGCAGTCATGGAACTTGCTTCCCGAAGAGCTCCGCTCGACCCTCTCCCTCGACCTTTTTAGGAAGAGACTCAAAACCTTTCTCTTCAAACAAGCTTTCCCCCAGATGTTGTAATGCTTCCTCTCCCCCCTCCTTTGCACTTGTATTTTGGCTAGTTTTTGTATGCTTTTTAAATTGTGTTTTAACTCTTGTTTTTAATGTTTGACTTGCTGTATATCGTATTGTTTATATTTATCGTTTGTTGCTATTGAAATGTTGTAACCCACCTTGATCTCAAGGAAAGGCGGGCTATAAATAAACGATTTATTTATTATTATTATCCTTGAAATTGGAAAAAAAATTAAAAAGGAAGAAAAAAAGAAAAGAAATTACTACCAGATAATTTTATTTTTAAATTCCAAATCCTTGGGCTTTCCTCTTGATCAATGTTAAACAAGATATACTTTATTTAAAAAGTCATTCTCTGTGAGAAGAACTAGATTGCAACTTCTTCACATGCACTTAGGTAACTTAGGCTGGATAATACTGCAACATGACGTATGTTTTGTTGTAAGCGTTTCTAATTTGTTGCTCTGGAAACCGTCATGGCTCCCATATTGGAAGAAAAGTAGCATATAAAATCAATCAATCAATCAATCAATATGTTTCCACCCACTTTGTGAAGATGATGTATTAACATGTTGACCCATTACACATGGGGGAATGGTAGATTAACTGTTTTTCCTTATTCACCCACTCTCAAAGTACAGTTACTGGACGATGCTTCTGGCATTCCCACGATATGGAACCACAAGTGCTTGCAATTTAAGAGTTGGGTCATTCAGTAACAATGTTAAATAATGGCAGGCATTCCTGAGGCAATAGTGTTTTATCAATTTTAGAGCCAGGTTCTGCTCTTACACCTAAGCTAAAACACAGGAAGTTTTTAATTTTATATAGTACATGGCCCTCTTACTTTCTTTTTATATCCCCTTTCCAACTTGTTTTCTCCACTCCATTCTTTCTTTTATCTTCTCTTTAAAACAACAGGAGGCATACAAAAGAGAAAATAATAGTGTTGCCCACTTCAGGTTCAGTCAAAATTTACCAGATGAGTTGAGCTCATCAATCAACAGGTGGGTTGGTCAATGCTTGGATCCGGACCCAAGCATTTGGCCAAACCTGTTTTCAGCTGTAATCAATAAAGTTATGGCTGTATTTTCTCCAACTGTCTGTATGTCATGTGGTTTTTGGTACTGAGTGACTGCGCCCTTGGACAAGCAAGTAACATTCTTGTGCTCTCTGAAGGGGCTCTTAGTTTTATTCATTCTCTTCCAATACCTTTTCAGGGGTAACTTTGCATTTCCTTCACTGAGTCTATATTGTACAAGTCTCTTAGTTAATTGTTGCCTTTGTGATAATACGTAATTACAAATGTGAGTAAAGGACAGTAGATGTGACACAGACTGCAGCCTTACACAAAAGACCCCATCCTCATACAACTTATGAGTCAAACCACTGATAACGGTATTCATTCACTGCAAATGATCTCTCTGCTTATATATTTAAGACAAAAACCTTTCACTTACTTCCTGACAGGGAAAAATATAAGTGTAAAGAAATGAGCCAGGGTATTCCCCTAATATTACAGAATGATAATCTTTCTTTTGGAGAAGTGCTAAATGATCTTACAGGAGATCTGCATGTATAGCCATTGTTCCTTAACAAATTATGAATTCCACACAATTCAAGTGTTTATTTCTATATGGAGAAACATAACTTACTTTCTGTTCACAATGGCCCAATCTTCTGTATAACTTCTTACACAATCCCTCACATGTGGGTCCATTTCGCTATAGATAAGAAAAGAGGAAATTTGTATGATTTCTACAAAGTACAAAAATACATTTTTTCAGCTGAAATAACAATCATTCAATATTATATTAATATATACCACTGACATTCTGTGATCATGTATGTTCCTAGTTATCTCTAGATACTATAGGGTTCCCTTTTCTCTTAATTCAAAGAAAAAGTCTTCCATTCATTGCATGAAATTGAGTAACAACCCATCAGTGAGTTTATTTTTAGGCCTAAACAACATGGCTTGCTGTCTTCCCATTTAAATCTGGTACTGTCTGAGGAAAAGGAATCACTTAGTTAGATCCCTGAGGGGTAGCAATACTGAGATAGAAGGTAACCCATCCTAACTGATTCACATAGACAACATTTCCTTTTAAACATTCTTCTTCCTTCCTTCTCCCTTCTCCAAAAACTCCCTCTTGTTATGCTCCCGCACCCTCATGTGCTATAGGTCTTCATACTATAGGTCTTCTGCTTTTTACCTCGATAGTCAATCCACTATTTATTTTCCTTGTTATCTCAGCCAAAAATTTCAAAGGTGCAGTTCCCTTTTCTGCCACAACCCCTTTCTCTCTTCCTTTTAAATCTTGTACCTCCTTTTTTCCCCAAGGTGCCTTGGGTCAAGTCTACATGGGCCGGAATACTTTAACAGTAGCCCAGAGTAGTTTGACCCCAAAACTGCCCCAAAGTACTCCAGGCACTCTGGAGCAACACTAGGCAGCTTGGTGTTCAGATGGGTGTCCCACTGTGTAGCCTGCCACCACCAGTGTGGATCACTCCCCTTGAAGCCAAAAACAAGGCTTCCTGCATTGAC
Organism: Sceloporus undulatus; assembly: GCF_019175285.1. Classification (NCBI taxonomy): domain Eukaryota; kingdom Metazoa; phylum Chordata; class Lepidosauria; order Squamata; family Phrynosomatidae; genus Sceloporus; species Sceloporus undulatus. The sequence goes on from NC_056525.1 coordinate 88,776,996, forward strand.
CACATGGCTGGGCTTCTTGTTTTGACCTCAGAGGGAGCAAATCATGCTGGCAGCGGTATGCAGCACAGTTGGATGCACTGTAAACAACTGCCTGATGTTGCTCCAACAGGCCATGGATTATCGGGAAAGATCCAGAGCAAAAGGTCTCCATTATAATTGTGATATAATGCAGGTTAAAATGGCCATAGATCATCAGGGCAGTTTACACCAGAAGCAGGGTTTGAGCCTGTGTCATCTGGACTGATCATCATGAAAATGGAGGAAGGAGTATTACTGGGCACATGCAGATACAGCCTTGGTCTCAGTGTACTGCTGTGAGTGTGAAAAGAATAAAAAAATATATGAAAAGACAAGATCCAGTTCTTTCAGCAGGGTCAGCTGGGCTGTCTCCTGAACATATTTGCACGTGTTTCTATTTATCCCTTACCTCTCTTCAGGTACAGCTGATACGAGGGTTCTGCACTCCCTGGGACTGTAAATAACTTCAATATCATCAGATGGGAATTCAAGCAAATCTCTCAAAGGACCGGAATCCACTGCAAGTGGGTGTGCAAAAAGGTAATCTTCCATATCCACTGGATCCACGGGCTCAGTAAGGGGCACCTATTTTAAACAAAACAAAACCACAAAAGAATAGGCAATTTTTTAAAAATTTATTAGATAAAAAGATGCATATGTAATCTTCCCTACTGCATATCTGTCATTCCTGACACCTATAACAGCAATCCAGAGGGATTGCCAATCCACTTAATTATTAATATGTGCATGCCAAAATCAGGAAAGACACATCTAGATGAAAGCTCCCCATGCTAAAGCACATGAGAGAAAAACAGGTTTCTTACCTGCCCCAACACAGCAAGTCAGCCTCGTATTTAGACCATTAGATCTTGGAAGTCATGCAAAACACATTGCTTGGGGGCATTGTGAGGGGTCAACAAAACATTTTAGAAAAATAACATACCTGCCAAATACCCAAACCATTAACAACAAAAACATTACTGGCAGAAAGGTTCTTTTTGAGAAGCTCTTGGACATATTTTGCATTTCTAAGTGCCAGAAACAGTTAGAAAGTAATATGCTATTAAAATGTAACTCAAGACATAACTAAAAACATAACTCAGGTAATGCTAACATCAATACATTAGCTTTTGCAAAACTCTGGCACAGCCCAGACCTTGCTACTCTCAATAATCCCCACCACCACCATCATCAACGTGTATTCCCTACCATATACCGTGTCAACATGATTAAATTAAAATCCTAGACCTGGTACGAATGTAACTGATACAGCAGCATGGCTTAATCTGTGTAGACCAGACCTAATCAATTTCTGGGAGGAGAACCATATGTGAGTCCCTGTAAAAACTGCTTCACCATGGAATAAAGGCAAGATATATGTGTAATAAGTTTCCAAAAATTAAAAGGTTAATTGCATTAATGCTCAATAATGGCATGTGGCACCCTAAGAGCTTTTACATTGACATCCTTAGAATAAGGATAGGCAACTTCCTAGAGCAGTGATGGTGAACCTTTTAGGGGCCAAGTGCCCAAACAAAAAGGTCTGCTGGCACCAAGTGTTACCCAGTGATGGGGGCGGGACTTTCACCCTATGGAGGGTGGGATTTCTGCCCTCCAGAGGGCTGGACTTCCAGGGCAGGACTTCTTCCCCCGCCCTCTCGGGCCTTCAGCTGCCTCTCCCAAAATAGTTGAAGACCCAGGAGGGGAAGAAGAAGATGAACAGGTGCACGCCTCTTCCTCCTCTTCCACATGTGCTGCCCTCCGTCTCCAGCTACCTCTGGAGAGGCAACCAGAGGCCAGGAAGGGTCAGGAAGGATGAGGAACTGGAGGCCAGGGAAGGTCCCCCACACCATTCCCAGGTTCCAGCTGTATCTGGAGAGGCAAGTGAACGCTGGGAAGAAGGAAGAACAGGTGCACACTCCTCCCCCCCATACCATTCCCAGCCTCTAGCTGCCTCCAGAGAGGCAACAGGAAGTTGGGAAGGGTCAGAAAGGAGCAGGAACAGGCATGCTCCTCTTACTCTTCCTTCCCCCAAGCCATTCACCTGAAGAGGCAACCAGAGGCCAGGAAGGGTCAGGAAGAAGGAGGAACACCCTCTTCCTCCTCCTCTCCCACATTGTGCCCGGCCTTCAACTGTTTCCAGAGTGGCAACTAGAGGCCAGGAAGGGTCAGGAAGGAGGAGGAACAGGCGCACACCTCTTTCTCCTTCTTCCCTTGTGCCGTTCCCGGTCTTCAGCTGCCTTCAGAGAGGCAACTGGTGGCTGGGAAGGGTCGGGAAGGAGGAGGAACAGGCATGCGCCTTTTCCTCTTCCTTCCGCATAACACCCCGGCCTTCAGCTGCCTCCGAAAAAGCAAATTGAGGCCAGGGATGGTCGGGAAGGAGGAGGAACAGGCATGTGCCTCTTCTTCTTCCTCTCCCCACCATGTGCCAGGGGAAATGGTATCACATCCCATCTCTGGCATGCATACCATAGGTTTGCCATCATGGCCCTAGAGTCAGGGGACTGCATTAGCCTCTCATTAACAAATAAGGGTTTTATCTACTATTACGACTGCTGAAAACTTACCACTGTTGTTTCTGCCAGCTCAAATTACCAGTAATTCTGCTGGGAAACAAGCTGCACAAGGAAATCTACTACTGTGCACTATTACCAATTTTTTTTTTTTTTTTTTTTTTTGTATACTGAATTGTGGTAGCATGGTTATAATTTAGACTTTTATTTAGGCTCAAGAGCTGAAATGAGAGCAAAGAATTGTTATTCCAAGCCATGTCAAATGTTCTGTTTTGGAATGTAAACAACTCTGAATGGCTCCAGATTTGAATTTTTAACCCAAATAAGAGCAAGTACTGTATAAACAGTTTGGGGATAGTGAAACACAACATATAGATAAACAACTGATTGATGTGAGATAGAGACATATGCTAGGATATGTAATAAATATACAGGGATGTAAATGTCTAATTCAATGTAACCAATGACAATGTGAACATGTACAGTATAGTAAAACTGACTCACTGAGTTGTCCAATGGTACTTATCATTTTTAAACACTATGTTCCACATGTTCTCATGGTATGGGATACAACAGAGCTGGATAACTGATTTTCTGGAGGCTTTGGACCATATCTCCTTACGACTAGTTGTGCTGACTTGGGCTTCTGGGAATTGACATGAACAACATGACCATTAATGGGATTGATGGCTAAATATGAGCCAGCCACTTTCCAGACATAACAGACATATTTTATAATTTTTCAGCCTTTGAATTCAGTCTCCCTGGACTGTTTACATATTCAGACTAATAATGAATGTATCAGGGGCTGGATAGAATAATGTGAGGCAAGGTAGTCATCAACATGTGCAAAATCATTTCTATCTGGAAAGTATGACATAACAGAGACAGAAGAATAAGATTTCTGTTCTAGATAAATAGGATATGTAGTTTTTCTTCCCTCTTCAAGTAATGTATTTCTTCTGCTGAATGAACTACCAACACACCAGGGACTTCATTCTGAGAAGCAAAGTCAATGAAGGCCACAGAAGCTCAGTAACTTCCAGCCTCTGTTAAGGCATCCCAATTTCATGCCTACACCTTTTCAGTTGACTATCATAGTATGAAGATGTAAACAAACATAAATGTCAAGCCTAGAAGCCAACATTGGCCTCGCCATCTGTGCAGCCCGAAATATTACCTACCACCTGAGTAAACAGGCAAAACATAAATTCATGGTTATGAAGAGGAACTAGTTTGTGTCAGCTTATTGGCAGATGAAAGACAAACGCATTATTTTAAACTCTGGCTTTTTATGGAGGAAAGGCGGGGAAAGAGAGTTTTGGAAGGTCAACCTATCTTTTTTCTGGCTAGAAACATCATTACAAGGGATTTCTTGGCACCATCCCTCTGGTGAAAAGGTTGCCAGATTCTATTAAGAAAACAATATTTAGACCTTTCCTCAATAAGCCATAGCAGGCCATGGGATATTGTGCCACTTAAGCTTTGAAGTTATCCTTCAAATGACACCGATAAGAAAGGTTAAGATTAACTGGGCAAATATTTTACTATTTTAGTTTAGGTTGTTTTGTTTTTAAAAGTTCACTGAAAAGCTGAATATGTGGTTCACTAAAAAGTTGAATATGTTGTCTAATGCACAACAGACAACAATGCTCTCAAGCAAACTAGAGAGAAGTAGAAAGCTAAGCTGATTCCATTTTTACATCTGTCAACAGTTTCTCTGGCAAAGGGTTCTGGGAAGAGCGATTTCCTCTAGTTTTATATTCATCTCCGGATAATGGTTTTCTAGAATCTGGGGGATTTAAGGGTAAACATGCTTTATAAATGTTCCTAGGATTTTCTAGTACTTTCTTATTTTGGCTCTTTCGCTTAAGTTCCTTCCTTGAGTTATTTTCATCACATAATGTAATAGATATTTTGTGGGGTGTACTAGCTTTATCAATCCCAGGTGGCATGTTTTGCTCCTTGGTGGCCACAAAATTCATTTGTGAATGCAAATGTAAATTTACCAATGTGGTTAAGAGGTTATTACATTCAGCTAGGAATTTTTTAACTGTTGTTAAGTCATCCAATAATGTAGGCATAAAGTCGCCTATTGCTTCATTTTCACTTAAAGGCCCATTTTTACATCTCTTCCTGTTCTACCTTAATGATCTATTCATACCAACACACAGTCGCAGGAAAATCTTACATATCCTGACCTATGTTTGTCTTCTAATAAACCAGTGTGTCTACTGCTACACATACAGATGTTAGTGTTTAGCATCCCACCACAAATATTTGTTTGTGAAGGCATGTTGAAATCTGACCTCTTTATGTGGTTACATATGCACACACCCATCCCAGCTTCATAGAGGCTGGACAGCCATCTCTCGAGGGTGCTTTGATTGTGAGTTCCTGCATGGCAGGGGTTTGGACTGGATTGCCCTTGTGGTCTCTTCCAGCTCTATGATTCTATGATTCACACTGGAGCCAGAATAACCTATATGTTTAAGACCATCCTACCACCACCCCCAAATGTGAACTCAAACAGAAAACTCTTTCACTCTAGTTTTGCTCCTTAAAACATCTTCCCTCTTTGTTGTTATACGCCTTCAAGTCATTTCCAACTTATGGTGACCCTAAGGCAAATCTATCACAGGGTCTTCTGAGGCTGAGAGTATGTGACATGTCCAAGGTCACCCAGTGAATTTCTATGGTCAAGCAGGGAAATGTACGCTGATCTCCAGAGTTGTAGTCCAATGCTCAAACCACTACATAACGCTGGCTCTCACCTTTCTTCTACTCTCTTTTTCATGAGTTCCTCTTTCCTTATGAGGTCTCCCCATTCTTTCGTCTTATTCCCAACCTGGTATCAAGATCTTGCTGAAATAGCACAGAAATGTATCTAATAACTAGAACGGTAGATTTTTGCAATCCCTAGGTGGCACATCAAGAATTTTCTATCCCCATCCAAAATTATGACAGTAAGACCTAAGGACAGATTGGCAATGACACACTGCAATAATTGGCATTCCTTAGAATGAATTACTTTGAAGAATATTAGAGAATTAGCTTTTTTTAAAATTTCCCTACCCCGCCATGCCAAAACACAATGCAAGGTGGTACAGATGAATTAATTGCACACTATTAAATGCACACTATTAAAATATATGAATTCCAAAAAGCAGACCTTGATTTTGCCATTTTATACAAAGAACATCATTTTACTATGCCAATGTTATTAAATGGGACTTCAACATCCATGGATTTTGGTATCCAAGTAGGATACAAGGAGGGGTTGCCTCAGCCAGTATCAATGGCCCACTGTACTTCCTTTTAAAATAATGCTAACATGCAACGTTTTTCAGTCATATTGCTTTGCTAGACCCTAGACATTAAACTGGGCAGTATGAAATGGTTTCTGTACATTATAGGTAATAAAAAAAACCCAACCACAGTGTTATTTTAAAGGCTATAAAGAGTAAGGAATATTTTATTTTGCAAGTCAGACTTTAGTTGGTCCTTTTTTCCTGGAAAGGTTAATTTCACTGTCAAAAATTCAGGTATACCATTTCTTGGAAGAACCCAGAGTTTGGAAAAGTTACTTTTTTAGATGTCTATTTCTAGAATCTCCCCCAGCCAGCATGGACAGTACCAGTTCCACAAACAAAGGCTGAATTTAATGGCATCTGTATGTATAGCTGTATTTGGGTAACTGAGAAAATGTACACTATTCTACATCAGATTCACAGCCACAAGAAAGGGACTATTCATGACTGGTCATCACAATAAATAAATATTTGGTCGTCTTTAATAATTCACATTTCTTGTAAGAGGATCTTCAGCCTAAAGATATACATACCTCACATCCATATAAATGTGTTCTGAGACCTTAACTAAAGTAAGATACCAGTTTGATAGATTGGGTTTATATAAGCTATTATCCTTCAGCCTAGCTCTGTTGGTGAGTGTGCACGAGAGGAGTTAAGGTTGTCAGAGCTTGCATGGTAAAACCTTGTCTCAAATGTTTATAACCGGACTATTACAAGGACACTCAAGCGTTTTGTCTTTAAGGCTCTGTTATTCTTCACTGTTATGTTCCCTTACTAACTTGAAAATAAAACTCCACTTCCTATCGACTTTGTCCTTCCCTGGATGTCAAACACAGTATTTTGCTGTAGTTTAGTGCTTCTCTCAGCTCGCCAATTCTTGTTTCTATTTACTCTCGTACCTGTATCCCTGCAATACAACATGAGCAATGTGTTAGCTAAGCATGTCTATCTGTTATTCCATCCATACAACACTGTTGTATTTCCTAGTGCCAGTTCATTTTTAAAGTGTCATGGAATGTGATGCACAAGCTATTTTGTCAAGATAGGACCAAATACGCTGCAGCTGAAGGCAAAAGCGGAAGGGGGGGGGAGCCTAGTCCATTGTCCTTTGTTCTCAAGTGCTCTGATCTGGCCATGAAAGAAATGTTCATCATAATTCAATTGATTTATCCATGCCTAATTAAGAGTACACTAGGTCCTCCAAATCCAAGGATTCAAGCATTCACAGCTTTAAAACATTAAAAAAAATATGAATTCTAAAAATTAACTTTGATTTTGCCATTTTATGTAAGGGACACATTTTTACTATGCCATTTTGTTTCATGTGAAATGAGCATCCACGGAATTTGGCATCCATTGGGTCCTGGAACCAAACCCAGTGGATACCATGGGTCTACTGTACTACTATAATGCAAATGTTCAAAGTCTTTCTCAGCCCTGTAATCAGCAGTCCTTGAACTAGATATACCAAGAACTGAAGATATAATAGTGAAATGTGTACTGATGTATGTACAAGCACAATAGACCTTTGCTGAGACTGAAACAAAAGAGAATCAGAAAGGGGAAGTCCTTCTATTTAATCATGGTTTTCAAAGCCTTGAAGACATGTTAAGTTCTCTATAAAAGAACAACAGCAAACATGCCAGTCAATGTGAAAGAATGGCAATGGATGTTTGACCTACTTGGCTCAATCAATAAGACTGCATTTTTACTATCAAGCAAAACAGCAGGGGAAAGGAGAATCTAAGGCATTAAATAAATCAGATCAAAGTCTGTTCTGTTATATTCAAAGAAGGATAAGATCCTTGAGCAGTCTAGACAGACAGTAAAGTTAACCCTGTAGCCACTCGCTAGTCTCAACAGTAACAACAATAGCTGCTCAATAAGATTATCTGTACCTGCTCAATAAGATGATCTACCAAGTCCTTTCTTGAGAAAGACACTGGCTTGTAACATCTGCAGAGCAGATATAAACTCTAGAAATAAAGCTTCTGCTGGCACTGGCTGGTTTGTAATGGGAAAAGATGTGCGCTTTAAATATCCCTGGTGAACAATAGTTAAAGACACAAGAGTTAGCACCCAGAAATGGGTAATCCCTAAGATCATTTCCCCTCTACATCAACACTTGCAATTCACGAAATGGTAACATGGGGGATTAGTTGTTGTTTTGTGCTTTCACAGGACAAAATCCTAAAAGCCACTTCTGATATGCAGGAGAACACCCTGGATGTAGTGAAGTTTCATGCTACTTTCATAAGTAGTACTAACAGCACTTTGTGCCTCTGTCATTCAAAAATAAAAACAGGGAAACAAGTAAAAGCAAATTTTAATTTGGCATTTTCAGTAAGGAGTTTCATTATCCATTCCCTCGCCTCCCCAGTTAATCTCCAGTCGAAATATAACCCAAAATGTCTTTAATATGTTGTCTCTGTTTACTTCATTGGAATATCAGTGTTCTCCTTTCAAGATAAAAAGCACAATGGTAGCCGACAGGATAACTGCAAGATCTCTTTGACAGCTTCCAAATATTTTTAGTAATCTTGCTCTCCCTAGGGTTGCCAAGTATTTTTATTGGTCCTATTCTTATGCTTTTAACCCTAGGTCTCCAAATTTGTATACAGATTTGCCTTTGCTTCCTCACAAACATATAGAAAATAGAAGCTAATATGAGGAATAAGAAAACAGGGGATTCTTTTGTTGATTTAGTACAGTTCCTTCTAGATAGTTTTGTTTACAGCAAAAATGAAAACAATACTGAAAGCATTCTGCTTTTGTTCTGTCTCAAAGAATTCTGCAAAGCTCACTACTATATTTTGCATTCGCTCTGCTATTTTCCTCATCCCATATTGTGTTGCATTTGAAGATAATGCTTAATCTTTCAAGATCCCACAGCACACCTCACATTACTAACAAATTTGCAAATAGTGTGCAAAGGGATCTTGTAGCCCCTTCAAGACTAAGGGGTTGTACAAACAGCCCCGAAGGGATGGCCTCCAGCCACCCCTTCTTCAGCCAGATCGGGGCTGCAGGAACCACATGTCACAACACCAATCCAGCCTTTTCAAGGTGCGAAAAGGAGCTGCAAAAAGCAGCTCCTTTTTGTGCCCTGAAAAGAGTGTCATAGCCACTGTGCCACAGGTATATGGTGCTCCTTCAGCGCTGTGTCATATGGACGCAGTGCCGGAGGAGTGCCATGGTGAGACGTAGCATCATGCGCCCTGGGAGCGTAGCCGGGGCCTGCGTTGTGGAGACACTATGCTCTAACTTCACCTCCTAGCCAGCCCAAAGTGCCGGTCTTTACAGGGCCTAACTGAAACAAAGAAGCTTTTAGCATGATCTTACTTACATCTTTGAAATCTGCAAATAGGTTTGCTAAGTTTTCATCCATCTACTCCAGCTTGGCCTTTTAAAGCAACATGATATGTAGACATTCACAATTGATAATATCTACCTCCATGGTGTGAAAAACTTGCGTTAAGGAGCCCTGGTGGTGCAGTGGTTAAATCCCTGTACTGTGGCCAGTCACTCAAAACCATAAGGTTGTAAGTTTCATATCAGCAAAAGGGCTCAAGCTCGACTCAGGCTTGCACCCTTCCGAGGTCGCTAAAATGAGTTCCAAGATTGTTGGGGGCAATTAGCTTACAGTTGTAAACTGCTTAGACACTGCTAATTTGGTATGAAGCGGTATGTAAATGAAGTTAATTCGGTATGAAGCGGTATATAAATGTTTATTATTTGTTTTGTTTGAGTTGCTGATTTCAGTTTATCAAGCTCCTGTTAAAATCACAGAAGCAAAACATGAAGATCCACAAACAAAAGCATTTCAGCAATTCATGGGTTTCCAAACCCACTTTTCCAGATGCTAAAACAGAATTCTATGTTTGAAGGATATTTGAAGACACCTGCAGGGAGATGAGACATTTTACTGTATGAACACATTTCAACTCCCAGAACTAGACCAAATTCTCCCTTGGCTCTAAAGCATAAATCTGAAGAAAACTAGAAAATGTTTTTTTAGGAGAATGCTAGAAGCAGAGTGTCTGCCAGGCAATAAGCTCATGCCTTGTGATTCTGTCCTCTCAGTGTCTATCTGTTAAAATTCCTGTCTAAACTCATAACAGACTTTTAGAGCTTAATTAGTTAATTTGTTCATGACAGATCACAGCAAGTCTTGCATTTACACAGGTTGATCTTGATGTCTGAGGCATCTCCTCCCTTCCAAATGTGCCTACAATTCCCAGAATCCCTCAGCTAGTTATGCTAGCTGGCTGCTTTTAGTAATGCAGCCTAACATATGTGGAAAGCATCAGATTAAGGAAAGTTAGTCTAAGGGATGCAATTGTTATCTGGCCTGCAGCTTTATGCAGCTAGGACCCAGTGCCTCATACAGTCAACTGATCTTTTCTTTGCCAGTATAGCTGGCAGAACTATACTGGGGATGTGAGGGGGTGATGTCTTATAGAGAGGATGAATTCTAACTAGTTCTCTTGATAAATCTTGCTTTAATTCTAATACCCCACTGGGCAATGGCAAACGTTCCAAGAAATGTCTCAGAAATGAAAGGAAAGTGTAAGAGTCATTGACCTTTTCATATTTAAATGAAGTAAGGTTTAACAAATGCACTAGCTTTTTATTTAATTTCAACCTGACTTTTACATTACCTGTCAGGTGATTTGCAGTCTATCATTTCATTATACATGATCAGGTCATTCATTCAAGTTACTGCCTTGTCTTAAGATTGCGAGAACTTAGCATGAACACACAACATTTCTCCTAGCATCTGAATGTATTCATTGTACACAGGAAGCTGGTAGCAACCCATAACAATTACACTGCAGCTGTCCCAGCAACTTCAGTGGGAATACTTTTAAGTGCAAGTATTCAAAATGGGAAGCATAACCTAGAACTTATTGGGATCAGTTTAACATCACTTCTCAGCTCTCCTAAATTTTCCTTAGCTTTTTTCAGCAAGAAATGTCAGGAGTACAGAGACTATCTCCCTTTGTTAAATTTTTAGACAGGTGTAGAAATACTGCAAATGCCTGAGCACACCTGCAAGGTAGCCATTGAAAGTGCTGCAGTTCTAGAGATTAGCACAGTTATCTTGAATATGCAGCTAATTCTAACAAATCTAATGGTGTATCCCTAGAAGGTTGAGACTGACAACCAATCTTGTTTCATCTGGATTTAACACAGAACAGTTTGAAGAATGAGCTGTCTGTCGTGACCTTTTAAATTAATAATATCTAACAGACATAGACTTATTGTATAATCCTTATAAACATAACTGCACAATTGAATGTTGTTTTCAGTTTCTCAAACCACAGGTATTCCTCCTGAGTTTTAGTGGAGACTGGTATTATACATTGTGGTTTCTCATTTTGTAATCATAAAAACTAACCTAGAGTTTGGAAATATCATTGGTAACTACTAACACTTTAATGTTAACCTTCACCATATGAAAACCAATGCACTAACAGTAATATTGCTTGCAGCTCATAAATAATGAGTAACCTAACATATTATCAATTTATTTGAAATGTAGAATCTTACTCCTGCCATACAATTCCACCGTACTTCCAACTGCTGAAAATTTTTATTTGTCTTTATTTTTTAAACAAACCTAAAATTTCAGCAGGTGGCTTCTGTAAAAGATATCTATAACCTGAAATGGCTGGTTCTCATTTCAGATTTTGAAAATGGCTATCAGTTTATTTCTGGGCACAAGTTAAAATGTTGGTTATGATCTATGAACCCCTATACAGCTCAGGTCCAGGTTATTTGAAGAACAGTAACCTTCAGATGACCCTGCCTGAGTTTTGAGATCTTCAGGGAAGGTTTTCCTTTCTGTTCCACCACCCTCACAGGTGCATCTGATGGGAACACAGGAAAGACTCTTCTTAGTGGCTGCTCCCAGCACTTGAAACTCCTTTCCTAAAGAGTTGAGAGTGGCACCCTCCTTGTTATTTTCCTGTAGGCTGACAAAGGCCTTTTTACTACAGTAGGCTTTCAAGGGCTGATTGCTCAAGGAGAAGGGGCCTTTCAAAATGTGCTTTATTATTTGTACTTGTTTTTGTTTTTATTGGCCCTGTTTTACATTTATTTTAATTCTGTTTTTAACTTTTGTATGATGTGCATTTTTAGGTTATCAATTTTAACTTTAGTAAACTTTTGTAAGAGTCACTGACTACTATATTTATATTACATTTATAATAGTAATAATACTAAGAAGATAACAGTAGAAGTAGTAAGAAAATTATGTCCTTCTAAAATACTTAGAAGAGGTTTGAAATCCTTTTTTGGTTACTATTTCAAAGTGGCATGCTCTCATTTTTCTCATCTGAATCTTAGTAGGAGATTCAAATTAAATTATATTAAGGTATTTTGGATATGCAATCTATGAACTACTTGATTTTAAACTTAGAAAAGTAACCTTTAAAATTTGTGATCCGCCATAACTCGTCTTATTTTTAAATATATATTTAAAATACTTACAGCCGTATGATGAGAAATGCTGCCACCGATATTAAGGTTCTTGAGAAGCTGTGGTGATCCCCCATACTGCCCTGAAATCTGCTTCCGAACTTCGGCAGCAACCGTTCTAGAAAAAGAAAGTTCGATTACTCAGCTATATGATATGCCTGCTGCTTTTACTGATGGAGTAAGAAAAAAATGAAACAGAAACATGAGATGCAATGGAACTCCATCCAGAATATATAGTCTCACTGAGTTCAGTTGGCTTACGCACGTATTTGTTTCTATAGATGAACTCAATATGAAAACTCTATTATATTTAAAATGTGTTAATGTCATAGATTTTAAACATTCATGAAGTAATGAGCACACCAATAGTAGTAATGATGGGAGATGCACTCCAACAACATCTAGAAGCCCCTATGATTTTCATCCTTGATCTACAGGAACCTATCTCAGACCCTAACAAATCTGGCATGGAGTGAAAAAGACAACAGAGGAGGATAGAGGTCAGAAATTCAGAGGAGTCATAGAAAGTCTCTTAAGCTATCAAGGAAGTTCAGCAGTTATTGAACTATTAAATGTCTTCCAACTTTTTCATTTGCTCCCACGATTCATAAATTCTGCTGCTTTAGTAACCTAAGTATTGTCTTTCATCAGCAATACAAGTACAGTATAGTGAATCCCTTTTGCTTAAGGAATGAATATCTGTACACTGCTGAGAAATGTTGCAAATACTGTATATAACCTTGAAAATAGTCTAGAAACATTTATTAATTCATTAAAATATTTCTTTCCCATCTTATATTCAAAAACTTGAGGGTGGAGTATAAACAATAAAAACAGTTTTAAAACAATGTAAACAATTTACAATTTACAACAGTTCAAAATAATCAAAATAAATGATACAATGGAACCAACAAAAAAGACCAAGATGTGATTCACTAAGCCTCCAATGGGTGAATAGCCATGTTTTAACTTGATGTCTGAGTTCAAAGTCAGTAGCTTTGTATTAGGATACAACAGCCATGAAGGCCCTCTCCCAATATTGGATCACGCTGAGGCACTAAGGAGAACACCCATCAGCAGATGTTAATGTTCAGGCAGTGAACATTATGTAATGATCAAACACAGGCTGTTGAAGGCAGTCTCCTAAATGAGTATCCTTATCAAATATTTTAGCCCTAACCTTTAAATTGTCTAACTAGGCAAAGCAGGAGAAAACAAAAGCATATCTCAAAAGGATTATATATGTGTCCATAAAATTCTTGCAGTGCATTTCCAAACCAGCTGTGCTTTAAATCTTAATAATCAGCATACATACTACCACAGTTTGATAGCCTCTTCAGAGTCTATCAGATGTTGGAGAAGTGGTATTAAAGCCTTTAAAGCATGAAATTGACAACACCTTTCATAACCCAGATCATCAAAGAAGCTAGCAACTGGGAGGGGGATATACTAAGCCAACAATGGACACAGGTTTTTGCCAAGAAGGGCAGAGTAGGCGTGTGGGATGAAAAGGATAAGAAAAACAAATGTGATCAACACCAGAATGCAATGTCACTCTATTAAAATGACTGGTAGTAGATTTGAGAAAACAAATGAGCGTACATTTTATACAGAGTATATATAAATTTGTGAAATTCACTGTTCCAGAATGCATAGCTCCCATCAGATGAGATCACTTTAAAGGAGGAATCTGACAAATTCATAAAAGCAGCTGAGGTGTAATATACAGAGACGAAGCTAGGAATTGGGAATTCTCCAGTTCAAATTTTGTCTCTGCCGTCAACATACTCAGTGCCTTTTGGCTTTTAGCTCAAATCTTGCCATCTGCTATATTGTGGAGTGAGGGGAGAATAATAATTGGAGCTTGTAAACATTTTTCTTTTAAAGTATAGCTCATCAAATCCTCCAGCTATTAAGTTCAGATGCCATGCTGGTTGAGGGATTGTGGGAACTGTACCCAAAAAAGTCATGTTTCCAAACATTAATATTGGTTCTTTACCAGTTTGTTGTAAGAATTTTGACTAAGGAACATTTGAAAATGTTAGGATATATTTACTTATTTGTAACTACAGGCGGACCAACAGTTTCTATGAAAGTTCTGGCTATAAATTGATTGTATAAACTGAGCATACATATGCACACTATATAAGTAATAATAGCTTGATACAACTTTAATCAACATGGTGCTATCCTAAGAAATACTCGGGCTTGCAGTTTAGTGAAGTACTTAGATTTCTTTGCTAGAAATGCTAGTGCTCTGCCAAAACTACAAAAACTAGGACTGTGTAGCAGAAAGGATTCTAATTATCTCACCAAACTAGAAATCCTAGAATTCCAGAGGATAGAGTTATGACAGATAAAAGTGTTATCAAAATGCTGTATCTATGGCCTGTTACAGACTGCCAATATAAAGCTGCTTCGAGTCTCTTTGGAGGTTTGCTATTTAAATGATGCATGGGTCCTAAGAGTCTGGAGGTCGCGCCAAAACCACACTCCATTCCTAAGCACTGGAGTGCAGCTTTGGTGCAGCTTCCGGATTCTTAGGATGCATGCATCATTTAAACAGCATACCTCCAAAGAGACCCGAAGCAGCTTTATTTTGGCAGTCTGTAACAGGCCTATGTGACGTAAATATATTACTTCGCTCTTTGTGCATTTCAGCCCTGGAATAAAAGGTGGTGATACAAGAAACCACTTTCTTCTATATTATTCCTTGATTTTATAAATCTACGTATGCTGCTTGGAAACAACTCCTGACAAAGTCAATAAGACATATCCATGAATGCACGTACTGAAGTGCAAGAACTTTCATATGTAATACTGAGCCTTTATGCCAAACAGCAAACTTTGATGGCCTTATCTAATCCTCATGTGACTCCCTGAAACTCTTCAAGCAATTAGATCTATTTTTCAAGCTAAAATTCCACTCACCAGAGAAACTACACAGAGATAGGAAACGAATCAAACTCCTTAATATGAATACCCAGTGCTTATGATAATCTGGAAGATGAAAAACAAAAACACTGCACATCACAGTCCGAGAAAAGGAAATTTTGCAAGAATCAGTCTGTTGTTGTTGTTGTGGTGTGCGTCTTCAGGTTGTTTCCAACTTATGGAAACCCTAAGTGAACCTATCATGGGGTTGTCTTGGCAAGATCTGTTCAGAGATTTGGCATTGCCTTCCCCTGAGGCTAAGAAAGTGTGACTTGCCTAAGATCATCCAGTGGGTTTTATGGCTGAGCAAGGAGCATTTTCTGCCTTTTCATAAAACAAGGTTATAGTTTATAACCCAAAGTGTGTGGCCATGTCTGCACGGGCGAAATAACACATTCTTCCCATCTCCTCACAGTAATCAGTCCAGATAACATAGGGCCCAGTCCCCTATTCTGACTATGAATGGCCAGTTCAGCACCAAACCTGCATTATACCACACTTAAAATGGATTTTAAAAACTCACTTTTTACTCCAGATCTTCCCAGAACATCTGGAGCCTGCTGGAACAATGCTGGGTGGCTATTTGCAATACATCCCGCTGTGCCATTCAGCACTGCTGCCCCAGCACAATTCACTACCTCTGAAGTCTAAACAAGGTGCCCAGCCATGTGATAGATGCTGGGCACCTCATTTTTGGTCTCAGAGGAAGCGACTCACACCAACAACAGCAGGCAGCACAGTGGGATGTGCAGCTGCCTGACATTGCTCTGAAGTGCTCAAGTAACAGTGTGAGTTTGGGGCAGTTTCGGGGCCAGAGCTTTCTGGGCTGCTCTGGGAGTATTCTGGAACTATGCAGATGCAGCCTGAATGTGTGCAGAAAACATTCGCTAATCAGACCTGTGTATAAAACCATCATAAAGCTCCACTAAAAAATCAAGAGCAAAAATCAGTGGAATGCCATTCTACATGAACTTGAAAAGACTCAGTGCAAGTCCTGCCTTCCTTGACCTTGGGCTGATCACTCTCTTTCAACCTGACCTACTTCAAAGGCCTGTTGTGAAGATAGAAGTCATGCAGGCTGCTTTGAGCACACTGCGGGGGAAGTTGCTATACATATATAACTATTAAATTATTTACAAAAGTTCATCACTAGAATTCTCACTGATCAAAGCACCACCAAAAGACTATGATGGTCTGCAGATTAAGGGTTTTCAGAGTTGCAATCTTTGTTCCAGTTTTCAGGAACTACAGTACCCTTTTCATTTTTAAGAACTTATTTCTTTTCTTTGTATGTGGATCCCAATTTCTTTGAACAATCTGTCATACTGGTTACTGTGCTCAGTTAGGTCATTGATGTTTCCAGACCATTTAGTTCAGACCTGTACAGTTTATGACCCTCCAAGCCAAATGCAGGACACTTGCCATTTAAGGCAGTTCGGCAAGGCTTCTCCTCTTTCTGCAGCCCAGACACGTCAGCAAGACCAAGGAGAGGGACCACAATGTATGTCGAGTAGCTTGCATTTTGCTTAGTAGGTCACAATCTGGGCAAGCCTCATTAGTCATATAGTGCATTTCACCAGAAATTTGTTAATAGTGTCTTCCCTGACTTTAAAAAATAGGCCACACACTAACAAATGTAGTGGCATTTTTGATACTATGGGAAACATTTTCCACATCTACTTTTCCTCATGTAACCAACATGCCAGGCAATTCCGTAATTCAAAGGATTATCCGTGGAGAAGTAGCATCCAAGCATAACTGTGGCATAGTTATTCAAACACAAGCTCTAAAATCAACAAAAGGTATCCTCTTCAGTTCCACCTGCACATCATCTCATAACTTCTTACAGCTACCTGACAAAAATGGAAGAGCTACTAGACTGGACATGTTACACTTTTTTAAAACCACTTTCCAAAGTATTTGTGATGTGGAAAATTAGAGATGAGTACCTAAAACATGTACAAGTTTAATATTTTTATATTTGATAATAAAATTTCCAAAAATCTGAATGGCTTCATTTTGTAATTTCACACAGATATTAATCATCATAGAAAATAAAATGAAAACTTGTGGGCTACCACAACAAAAATAATATGAGTCAAACAGAACCCACCCCCCTGCACCAGTTTCTGGAAACAGACATGCAATTATGAGTAGATCCCCTTCCCAAAGCAATCCCACTATACACATCAAACTCAGATTCACACTCCATGGGACCTTTCACAATATATATACAGTAATTATAGCTCTATGATTCCACTTTTAATTGCTATGGTTCCACCCTATGGAATCCTGCAATTTGAAGATTGAGGAGGTGTATTTATAATTATCTGCCAAAGAACTCTAGTGTCTCACCAAACTAGAAACTTTAGGTTCCACAGGATGTTCCCATGGCAGTTAGAGTACAATAATAATCTTATATGTACTGTACAGTGTGGGAAACCCCTTGATACCACCATCAGAGCTTTCTTCATTCAGTCTGCTGACAGTCCTTCAGATGTTCCCATAGTAGTTAGAACAGAATCATAGTGCTATAAGTGTGTAGTGCGGAAGAGCCCCTGATAGATACACCACCAGGGCTTCCTTCATCCAGTCTGCTGATAGCCTTACAGCTATTCACAGTTCTGTTGTTTAGACTATGAGATCAACAGGAAGAGGGAAGAGTTTGGAACAATGACTCCTCAAATCCCATAACATTGCTACTTGGTTTTGTGTGTTGCGTACCTTCAAATCATTTCTGACTTATGGCAACCCCCTAAGGCCAACCTAGCCCAGGGTTTTCTTGGCAAGATTTGTTCAGAAGAGGTTTGCCATTGCCCAAAATATTTCTTTCCTATTCTCTGATAAGTAGGGAAAAAATCAACCATACCAGTCTCTTCGGCTCTTTCGATTCCCAAAACTACTGCTTCTTCTGCCTCTTTAAAACATAATGACAAAATATATGGGTATTCTAATAATTTTTAAAAACAAAATTCCCATTTGAATTGCTTCCAAGTACCAAAAGCAGGTGGGGTCAAGACAATGTGATCCATTATTTGATACCGATTTTGAAAATTACCCATTGCCTTTCTTCAGGGGCAGTCAGATTAATTTTTGAGCTTGTGACCAGAATTAGGTTCTTACAGTGAAAACCCTGGAAGAAAAAACTAAGCCCAGAGTCAATCTTACACACACCAAAAGAAGAAAACAGTGTGCCTTAAGAAGCACTTGGAGAATGTTCATGGAATGCATGGTCACTTGTTCTTGTGTGGTGTACATATTCATTTTTGACAATTCACTGCAAATAGAAAAGCCACTAGTTTCTCTTAAAATTGTTACCAGGATGAAACCACAAGCCATAGATCAGTGGTCCCCAAACTGTGCCCTTTAAGAGATTTTGGACTTCAGCTCCCAGAAGCCTCAGCCATGTTGATCACTAGTCAGGGATTGTGGGAGCTGAAGTCCAAAATCTCTTAAAGGGCACAGTTTGGGGACCACTGCCATAGACAGACAATCCTTCACCACTGAAAGCTGTTACTTCTAATATTGTCAAAGGATCAGAAAGCAGGCTTTAAAGATTGTACAGTGGACCCTTGTTATATGCTGGGGGTTTGGTTCCAAGATCCCCCATGTATAACAAAATCCCTTGTATGCTCAACTCCCATTAAATATAATGACAGAGAAAAATTGTGTCTCTTATAAAAAATGGAAAATCAAGGTTTGATACTTGAAATTTATACTTTTTTGGAACATTTTCAAACCATGGATGCTTGAATCCATGTATAAAAAATCCATGTATAAGAAGGGCTAACTGTACAAGATGGGGGGGGGGGGCCCACGGGTGGATAAAATATTTTACATTTGTATTTGT
>NC_056525.1:88809703-88842597 GCF_019175285.1 Sceloporus undulatus
ATGTGGGACCCCCACAATGACATCCATATTGTACCAGGTAAGGACTCATCTCAATGCATCTTGCAGGTGCAATGCGCATGCCAGTGTGTGGTCCCACAGTGGGAGTGTCGTTGTGGGCCTTGATGTTCCAGTGGAAAAGTGTCTTCCCCATGCCCTCCAGGGGAAAAAGCAAAGCAAGTCAGAATCACACTTTTCCACTGTACGTCCAAGGCTTACAACAGACCTCCCCCCCCCCCAGTGTGGGAGCCCCAACTGCAAGATGCATCAGCGAGTCCTTACCTGGTCCAATGGGGTGCCAGTGTGGGGGTCCCACATTGCCTGGTCCAATGGGGATGGCCAGTTGTGTTGTGGTGTGGGGGGTGTCCCCATAGTGGGTAGGGTTTCGTTGTGAGGCCTTGGAAAAGGCAATGGAGAAACCTTTCCCCAAACCCTTTGGGGAAAACCCATGCCAGGGTCCTCTTGGGGAAAGGAGGAGCCAGAGCCATGCCTTACCTGCTGATCTTGGGCGAAGGCGCGGCGCTCGGCCATGGCTGCTTGCGTCTGCGGCTCTAAGCCTGGGCTCTGGAAGGCTCCCTCTTGGAAGGAGGGACGGGGACTGGGAGGCTCTGGCACAGAACTCTCTGCCTCTGGACTTAGGCGGGGGGGGAAGGGGGGATGGCCCTGGCTTTGTGTCCCCGGATCAAAGGGACTCCTCCTCGCTGGTGGGGAAGGGATTCATGGAGGAGAAGGGCTGGGGCTAGTCTGGGAGGCAAGCGCCTACGAAGATGGACGGAAGCGGAGGGGAAAGGCGCAGAGGCACGCCTCCTCCATTGGAAGAGCAGGGAGGGAAGGAGGGAAAGGGTAACTCCGCCTCTCAGCCTCACAGGGAGCGGGCCCTTCCACAGAGATTGCTTCTCTCTCTCTCTCTCTCTCTGCAAAGGAGGCGGGAAGGCCGGGAGCCAAGACTCAGCCTCCTGCCCCCCCAGACTCCCGACCAGAGAAGGAGCTGAGACAGAGGGAAAGACTATATTACAATATACTCATCTGTCCTCGCTCTCTCTCTCTCATATGAGAGAGATATATGTATATGAGGGAAGTTGTATAATATATATATATAAATATATATATATATATATCTACTCCTCCATATCATATTATATATAATATTTTCCTCTCATATATGGTGTGTGTGTGTGTGTGTGTGTGTGTTGTATTATATATATATATATAATATTTCCCTCTGTCTCAGCTCCTTCCGGTCTCATATATGTATGAGAGAGAATATGTGTATGTGGATATATATACGAAGAGAGGAATATATGTGTGTATGTGTATATATATATACTGTACAGTATATGGAAATATTGTGTGTGTGGATATATATATATGAGAGGAAATAATATATATATCTTATATACAACACACACACACAGTATGTGTATATGTCATATATCGTATATGACTCGAAAGCACACACACATATACAGTATATATATTTATATACATACACAGTATGTGTGTGTAAGTCATATACAACTTGAAGGCGGCACACAACAACAACAACCTTGTTTTGTAGCCAGAGTGGTGGGACGTGCAGGTGGAGGGAAGCAGTGAAATTGTGTTTCCTATATATTATATTAAACACACACACGCACATATATATCATACAATCCTACTGCTTCCCTTCCCCCCCTCATGTCCCATCACTCTGGTTAAAAATAAGTTTGTTGTTGTTGTGTGTCTTCAAGTCATTCACAACACGGGTTTTCTGTCCATTGTCTTCCTCTGTGACCCAATGAGTTTCATGGCCTAGCTAGGAATTGAACCCTAGTCTCCAGAGTTGTAGTCCACTCAAAGCACACTAACCACAAAACAAGTTTAGTTTTGACAAAATGATACGTTTTTGTTGTTGTTATGGCTTCGCTTCCGACTTGGCCAGTTTATTCAGAGGGGGTTTGCCCTTGCTATCTTTTGAGGTGTGCCTTTCCCAGTGGACCTAGACTTACTCATTTCCCACTCATTTGGGGTTTTCCGTTTTTTCTGGTTTGGTGGTTTTAAGAATAGAAATTTTAAAGGGAAAGAATGAGACAGAGATTGTAGCCTGACATTTTCCTTGGCAGTGATTTAACATGATCATCTTTTCCCTTTTATTTTTTGCTAAGGAAGTCTAGGTATTGTAGTTTTGGGAGCCATTTAGACACTGTTGTAACTGCCATGTGGTAACTTTCTGCCATCCGGTACCCTGGAAGGTATCCCCATTATTAGTGTTGAAGAAAAATTTAATTGCTAATCCAGTACATAAACTAAAAGTGGATCTGCCATCTTCTTCAACTCAGGCATCAGAATGTCCTTCATGCCCTTGGCATCACCTGCAATGTTACTGTCAACAACATTCTTGTCTCTATTCTTCTTCTTATTATTATTATTATTATTATTATTAATATAATGCTATCCATGTACATGGCACTTTACAAACAGAATAAAACATAATTACTGTATTACAATAATATCAAATATTAAAAGACAATAAGACTGCAAATTTTAAAAAAGCCACACACACGAACACAAAACGCAGAATAAAACAACTTAGTACAGATCATTATAACAAAAAGTAACATCAGGGTAAAAGCAGCACAGTCTTTTGGCACCTCAAGGTCAACAAATGTGTGACATTATACAGTATTCAGCTCCTATCTGAGCTTGGAAACTAAGCAGGGCCAGCCCTGGTTAGTACTTGGATGGGAGATGGCCAACAAACACCAGGTGTTGCAGGCTAAATTTCAGAGGAATTAGGAAATCACTACTGAATATTCCTTGCCTAAGAACCTTATCACACTGGAGAAATCGGGGGGAAATTGAGGATTTAAGCAGCAATTATCCCATGCAAAATGCAATGTCGCAATTAAGATTTTCACACACATCGCTATTAAACAGGCAATAATCGGGCAATAAACAGCAACAAATCATTTTCGGGATTTCCCCATGAATGATTTGTTGCTGTTTATTGCTTGTTTAATAGTGACGTTGTGGCATGGGATAATCCCTGTTTAAACCCCTGATTTTGCCCAATTTCCCCCATATGATAAGGCCATAAGAAAACCCTATGACATTCGTAGGGTCAGCATAAGTTGAAAGGTGACTTGGAAGGCACATATGCACCCATATAATGTGTTGGCCTTTAAAAATACCACAGGTCTCCATCCTGCTTTTGCTGCTGCTGCAAGAGGCTAAAGCAGGGAAGAAAAGGCCAGGCCAAGATGTTTTGCACACAAAGACAGAGCAGCAAATGGTGCTTCCTTCCTGAAATTGTAGTGCATAATATCCCAGGCCAGCTAAGATAACTGGCAACTAAGGTTTAAAAAAATATTCCCACAAGTGCCTCTCACATCCCTGAAGTAAATTTCACTCAGAACAGTGGTAGTAGCTGCTCTGACAGCCTTTGTGGCTGAAGAGCTGAATATAAATATTCTAGATAAATAATAAATAAATAATAATTGCATGCCTGCAAGATGGACCTATCACTGGGTTTTATTAGCAAGATTTGTTCAAAGGGAACTTGTTCTTTCCCTCCTGTGAAGCTGAGAGGATGTGACTTGCTCACCCAGTGGATTTTCATGCCCAAGTAGAGATTTGAATGTTGATCTTTCAATGTTCTATTCAGTACTCAAACCACTGCACTACAACTTACATAATTCAAGACTGGGTAGAAGGGGCAACCCTGGGATTCATAATAATTATGATCACAAATATTGGGTGACCATGGGCAAGTCACATGCTGTCAGCCTCAGAGGGAGGCAATCTGGCAATGGCAAACCTCACCTGAACAAATCTTGCCAAGAAAACCCCATGATAGGTTCACCTTAGGGCTTCCATAAGTTGGAAATGATTTGAAGGCACACAACACTGGGCACAAGGAGAATAAACTGTGTGTGTACGGAAACAGTACTATAGTAAGATCACTACCACTGAAGTTGTTAGAACATATGCATACAGGTAATCCATAGATGACATACAGTATAATTAGATGATTAAGAGAAGTGATGATAGAATATAAAAGATGTTTATTTTGTTAGCCAGAGTGTTCAGGTGCAACAGGACAGCATGCTCAACCACTACAATAAGTCCAAAAGGCACTTTGTTTGTTTTTGTTTTTTTACTGGACCTTGCAAATGTTGATCTTTCCCATTGTGTGTTGGACAGCATGAAAGTGTATGTATCATTCACCTTGGGAAAATGAAGGGTAAACATTGGTTACTGATCCTCTTATGTTTAAAGGGACTGGACTGCTAGGAGGGCACAGGACAGCATAAAGTCCATAAAATACATAGTAGATCTCTGCACATTTTTTAAATGGGAAAAGTTGATCTGTCGTCTGATGTCCTCAGAAGTTGAGGTTGACATTTTTATAACTATAAATAGCTAATTGCACATGGAAATTAAAAGATCATGTTTAATATTAGTGACCTGATTTTGTTACAATTTTATTTTGAAATGTTGTTTACCTCATTTTAACAGTGCTTTGTCATATCCTTCCTTGACCGTTAGGGTTCAGGACTGACACTGGTCCACAGACCACTACTTTCAGTAGCGTTACTCCAGTGTACATTATTGCTTTTCCCATTGACTGTGATGTACCTACAGCCCTATCAAAGTGCCTCAAGTGTGCAGTGTGAAAAGGGACACTGCTGGAGTATGCCAACACAATTTTAGGCTAAGAGTGTAACATATTTCTGAATCCACATGTATAGAATTGTGATATAAGAATTCTCTAGCAGCATGCATCTCTGTTCAAAAGCAGTGTCACTGAGTTCAGTTTAAATCCCTCCAAGGTAACTGTGCCGAAATCTGCATCTTAAACTTAAATTATCACTATGTATATTTAAAGCTGAGCACACTGACCATATAGTGTACTTGTGTGTATGTGCCTTCAAGTTGCCTCTCGACTTATGGCAACCCCATTAATATCAGAATTTTCTTAAGCAAGAAATGCTCAAGGATGGTTTTGCCATTTCCTTTTTCTGAAATATAGCCTACAGCACTAGTGCTCTTGGCAGTCTCCCATCTAAGTATTAATCACAGCTGACCCTGCTTAGCTTTCAAGATTACATGGGATCCAGTGCCTTTAGGTTTAGGGTATTTAGGCAGTCATGTTGTTGTGTGCCTTCAAGTAATTTCTGACTTATTGCAATCCTAAGGTGAACCTACCACAGGTTTTCTTGGCAGAATTTCTTCAGCATGCATTTGCTCTTGCCTTCCTTAGAAGCTGAGAGAGTGTGACTTGCTCACACAGTGGGTTTCCATGGCCGAGCAGGGATTTTAATGCTGGTCCCCCAGAGTCCTAGTCCAACACACCACTACAGCACACTGGCTTTCAATTACATTTCTAAAAGGAAACTATTCATAGTAATATGGGAAGTGTCCAAAATAGGCACTATTAATTAATCTGGTTCTCTCTCCTTTTTAAAAAAAGTTTCTATTTCTAGAACAATGAAGCAGTAATCTAAATGTGTCAAATTTTTCCCTAACTGGAAAGACAAGTTAATGGCACTGCAAATTTTGCTTTAAAAGACGAGTGCCTGCACTTCCTGTTCCAGCTGTCTAACCAGGACTTACTAAACTCCTCAGCAGGTATGCAATCTATTTTCAGTGCTTTGATTCAGGCCTTAAAATATGAAAATGTACAGAGTAGTCTTAATCATGGAGTAACTATTAGTAAATAAGTAGAAAATATATATCTGATTAGATAAGCATGTGGGGAGGGAAAGAGTTCAGAATAAGCTCTTAAATGTAGCATACTTCAGTAGATATAGCAATGGTCCTGACTTTACTGAAAGATGGATGGATAGTATCTGCACAATAATCCTAGGAGGACTGACTCTTACGGTAAGTAAGATCCATGGAGTTCTGGGATGCCTACTGGCATATAAACATATGTAGGATTGCAGCCTTGCACTTATATTCTTGTTCTGCCTAGTGTTACCCCTGCAAGATGACCAGATGTCCTAACTACAAAGGAACTCAAGACACCACAAAACGTAGGACATTCGCTAAAAACATAGGACATTGCCAGCTAAAAGAAAAAACACTAATAGAAATATAAATTAATGCTTGTTAGTCATGCTCAAAATGGGGAGCATGTCCAGGAATTTCTCCCGGACAGAAGGTTGAAATGTCTTGGAAAGGGCATGTCCCTGAAAAAGGACACACTGTAATCCTGCTTGCCCTTACCTTGAGCAACCATACACACACACACACCCAGCCCCAATGCATACAACAATTGATACTGAAAACAATGGCCACACATCTGAAGCCTTGGGGGCTTGCAAATTATTAAATGTTAATTCCAGAGAGATTTAGCATCTTCTAGAAGTATCAAATTACATGTGTAATTCTGTCATGTGTTCTCTAGTCACCAGTTTCTGATTCTGAATCCTCACCATGCTCTAGCTGTAGTCCTGATTCATAAGAATTAAGACAGAGATTGGAAAGTGTGATGGAAGCAGTTTCAAAACCTCCTCCTTGCATTTGTTTTCATGGCAGAGAATGGGCAGAATCTGGAATGCTATTTGTAAAGAGTAATTATGACAGTCCTACGTCCAAGTTACTGTAACTAACAATAATTAGTTACAGTTCTATGTCCAAGGTCCAAGAAGTAGCTTGCTGTCATTAGAATTATAATTTTAAAAATAAACCTTTATTTTCCTGTTATCAGTAATAAATTAGATATTCTTTCTTCCTTAAAAAAAAATATTGGAATGCTCCAATGTTTGGGACCTGTGGTACAAAACACACTTTAATTTCTTCCTCTTTACTTTATTGTTGTCTCAACACCTACATTAGAGCATAGGCAGCAATGCCAGGCATAGCATGAGATAATGCTTGAACCAGTGTTCCTCCACCACTTACACTGCATGTACACTGCAGAATTAATGCAGTCTGACAATGCTTTAAGTACCATGTCTCAATGCTGTGGAATTCTGGAGTTTGTAGTTTTGTGAAATATTTAGCCTACTCTTTCAGAGTGTTCTGGTGCCACGACAAACTATAAATCCCAGGATTCCATAGCATTGAGTCATGACAGTTAAAGTGCTGTCAAACTGCATCAGTTCTGCAGCAGACCAAGTGATGCCACAACCCAGTAATTACAAAAATAAAATTTAAAGATGACAGTTGTACCACCAAAAAGGTTAAATTATCCTGTGCCAAGTTGCAGTCATTATGTAATATAGTTAAATCTTCACTGTTGGATAAAAGGAATGTGTCAGCAATAACTATTTTTTGTAATGTGTCACCTCCTAACTCTGAGAATTTGGCTTCAAACCACAGCCTTAGACTGCATCCCCAGCCTTAGACTGCATCCGCACTGCAGCAATGAAGCACTTTGACACCACCAACTGCCATGGCTTAAAGCTATGAAATTCTGGGAACTGTAGTTTTGCAAGACATTTAGTCTTCTCTGTCAGAGAGTTCTGGGGCCACAACAAACTACAATTTCCAGAATTCCATAGCACTGAGTAATGACAGTTAAAGTGGTGTCAAACTGGATTATTTCTGCACTAAAGTGCTGTTCAGGCTTTCCCTAATCCTTTTGTCCCTAACACATGTAAGGACACTTTTAAGACCAAAACTGGAGATAGGGATTGTCCAACATCCGAAATTAAACCTTTGCACACTGAGCATGAAAGTCTAAAGCAGCTATGCAACTATGCCCAGCTGCTCCTGAGACCAGGAACCCTATTTCAGTTGGCTTTCCACTCACTGGAACTTTCTAAACTAATTCATCCACATGTGGTTACTTTCTTCAGATCTTTGCACTCTGCACATGGGAGATCTAATTTACATCCAGCAGGTGCTTACTAAACTCAAGGGTTAGGCTTAAGTGTTGTCCTATTTTCCCTCCAGTTTTAACCCTGAACTAGAGTGGGCAATGTGGGAGACTAGGGGGCTGCACTAGCCCTCTAGGAAATCTTGAAAGGCCACCCCACGCCTCCTGAAAACCATTAGGGTTTTTTCACCATGTTTTTGACACACACACCACTGCTATTTTAGGACCAGGAGAGGCATTTAAGAAAAGCATTTACATAGGTCTAAAATAGGCCAGGAGAGTGCAAAAAATATGACCAAAATACTCTCCATACTCCCTAAAGGACATTTTGGGGCAAAAACATTGTTTGACCTGTAAGCCACAAAAACATCCTGTAGGTTGTATGTGGCTCATGGACAGCAATGTGCCCATTCTTTCCCTATACCAGTGATGGTGAACCTTTTACAGACCGAGTGCCCAAATTGCAACCCAGACCCCACTTATTTATTGCAAAGTGCCACGTCCCTCTGGCTTTCTAGTAAGAAACTCTGGCAAACTCTGTGCTAGGGTGACAGCATGTGTGCCCACAGAGAGGGCTCTAAGTGCCACCTCTGGCACACGTGCCATAGGTTCGCCATCACTGCCCTATACAAATGCCTGAAAATGGTTGCAGTACCTCTCTAGTCCTGTTTGAGTGTTACCTACAAATTTTGAATTGATATACAAAATACCTCCCACCACTGTTGCTTTCCTCATGTGGAAAATTACAAGGCTGAATATCAAGAGTTCCTGTTCACATGGAAGTCAACCAGTCATCTGCTCAATCCATTATGTCATGACTGAAATTAAACATTGTCTTGCCTCCTAGCTTGGAATGTCTGACAAAGCAAAATTAAGTATTTCAATTTAAATGCAAAACGTCTTACTAAATTCTGAGGATGGTGTAACAGTCAGGAGAGAAGGATCTAATAATTGTGACACATACACTGGAAAATGCAAGTCGGTCCTACAATAACACAGAGGAAACCCTAATGTGAGATCTTAGCTTGAATACACACACACATACCCATTTTACAGGCTTTAAAACTATTTTAGCAAATAGCCCAAATAGAAGAATATAAACAATGATAGCCAGGAACAAATGGCATAATCCAGAATTACTATAAAATATTCATTATTTACTTATTAAAATTATATTAATAAGAACAACATGCAATTAATATAAAATTATTATTTTCTTCAAACTACCTTTCCACTACTACCTATTTGTCAACGTTCCACACTATACATTGAAGGGCTTTCTCTGTATATAATTCTTTGAACAAACTGTTATACCTCAGTGAACCTCAACAAGCAAAGTGAGCTGGAGGGGGAAAGAGTCTTTCGGGTTATGTTTTCCAATATAGACACAGCTGAATAAAAGTACTACATCTGTGCCAATGAACTTAAATCATAACAGATGGGTGAGGCTAGAAGAAATGTATACATGACCTTGTAAGGAAGACCAACAGATATCACAGACTGACTGACTCCAAATTTTTCAGTGCATGGAACATTAACTAAAGGAAGTGAAGGAAAAACCAAGTAAGTATATGAAAAGGTGCTCTCCCTCCATACGCTTCAGATAACTGTATCTACTAAAATTCATGTGAACAACAAATCTTGTTTCTCTAGTGCTGACAGGCAGCCTATCTACAAGCCATAAAATCCTACATTCTCATCATACTCTGTTCTCTGTGATTCCCATCCAGCTCCCAAGATTGCTTTGTAATAAGGCTGTGATTTCCCATTGTTCTGTATGAATGCTGCTTACATGCATATATACACTTGCTTAATTAGTTACATAACTCTTACTTGGTATATGACAATAAGACTGTAGATGTCCACAGTGATCTAGATTAACTGCAGATCACTCTTTTCTTGGATTGTCCCCTCAGCCCCCCAAAAGGTGTAAGTAAACACTTTAAAAAGGTATTTGTTTTTAAGAATTCTTCAGCATTACCCAGGTCTACACATTTTTGGTTAGATTTTATGTCAAATAAAAGGGGATCTTAACAATGTGGAGAGTATACCAGTCAATCAGTACTGATTTGCAATATTGCAAGAGGCAACAATACTTTTGACACTCATTGGATTAGCTGGTATGATGGAGACAGATTGTTCAGAAAATCTCAGCTACTCAGGGACTAAAACTGTGGATAGCAAAATATTCACAGTCCAGATTTTATGAAGGAAGAAAAAGTTGTCCATTTTACAGTCTCATGTCTTTTGGAGATATTAGTGCTTTCAAAAGGCATTCTTAGGAATCTCTAGACTGGCCAAAAGGTTTGGGATTTAGTAGGAGTAATAGTTGCATTTTTTTCAAGCCACAACTGAGTTTGAGTGTTTTTCTGTCCCACGGGTTTCCAGTACAGGCCAAGGTAAATGTCACATATCTGTATCCACCGTCTTGGGCCTTGTCTGCACTGCAGAAATAATGCAGTTTAACAACACTCTACCTTATCACACCTGGGGGGGGGGGTTGCAGCTTAGATCCGCAGTCACTCCTGTTCTAGCAATGCAAAGCATGATGTTTTTTCACACCAGATCCAGAGTCACTCCTGTCTAGCAATGCGGACTGAGGTTAAAACGTGATGTTTTACCACACTTGGTTGCCTTTCCACTGCCCTTCCAAACTGAGGGGGAAGCGAAGTCAGTTCTATTCCAAGCAAGTCATGTGATGTGGATTCAAGCAAAGGGGAGTGAGTGCACATTGTATTACCACACCGGAGGGTTCAACGATTCGAATTGGCACCCTTGGGCATGCTCAGTGGGGCTCTGGACGCTGTCCTCCTTTCCTGCCCCCTCCTTAGCTGTCATCCTTCATGGGGTCTAGAAGCAGTGAGGGGATTATGGGATAGGTCGGCGGGGATCGCTGGGGCAGGATAAGGATGCAGGAGAAGGCAGGGGATGATGGGATAAGTCACTTTGGGTTCCTGGGGCCAGAATTGGGATGCTGGAGAAGGCTGGGAATGATGGGATAGCTCGCTGGGGGTCTCTGGGGCCAGGATCGGGATGCAGGAGAAGGCAGGGGATGATAGGATAGCTCGCCGGGGGTCCCTGGGGCCAAGATCGGGATGCAGGAGAAGACAGGGATGATGGGAATGATGGGATGGGTTGCAGGGTGGCAGAGGGGGCAAGATGGCATGAAGGAGGAGGAGGGGAATGACGGAGCAGGATGCAGGGGCCCAAGGGGGGGTGACATCGGAGTGGTTTTCCACACCAGACCAATTCACAGTGCAATCAAAGTGAGCCTGGAAGCGAATTCTGTGAAGTCACTTTTTTTCTGGTTTTACCAAAATATGGGGTCACTTTGGAATCACTGCAGAAGCACCTCGCAAGGAGCTCCCATAGAAAGGAATGGTGTTTGATAACACATTCACGTTACGACATGAATGTGCATTGTTGGAAGTGCAGTCACGTCGGAACTGAGCTGGAAAATCTCCAAAAAGCTCTGTGTGATATACTCCACTGTAACTGCCATGGTTCAGTGCTATGGAATTTGTTGTGGCACCAGAGCTCTCTGACAGAGAAGGCTAAATATCTGACCAAATTACAAATATCAGAATTCCATAGCACTGAGCCATGCTCAAAATGGTGCGTAACTGCATTATTTCGGCAGTGCAGATGCAGTCTTGGTTTTTCCAGTTCTACGTCTGAGCAGTCCCACTTACGGCAGTTGGAACTGGGGTTTGACTTTTGCCATAGAGGCCTTTTGCTGTACTTTGTTGTCTTAGTATGTGTTCACTTTTGAGGTACAATGACCCCACCTTTCTTTTACATTCATGGTGCTAAAGGGGGTATAGCACTTTAGCACTATGAATATAACAAAAAGTAAAAAATGAATAAATAAATGCAAGATAAATAAATAGAAGCCAAGCCCTTCCTCCAGTCCATCTGCCTTGGTCCAGGCCTCGGAGGTGGAGAAGAACTGCTGGACCTGATCCCATTCCCCACCACCACTCCCTTCTCCTTTTGTGTCGTGTCTTTTTAGATTGTAAGCCTGAGGGCAGGGAACCGTCTAACTAAAAGATTGTATGTACAGCGCTGTGTAAATTTACAGCGCTTTATAAATAAAGGTTATTATTATTATTATTATTAATAATAATAATAATAATAATAATAATAATAATATCAGGAACATGAATTCCACACTAGGGAGGTGTAGGAGGGAAGAATACAGTGGTGCCTCGGGTTACGAAAGTAATTCGTTCCGCGGCCGCTTTCGTAACCCGAAAAGCCTTCGCAAGCCGAAATGCTATAGGCGCTAATGGGGAAAAGCCGCGATTCCGTGTAAAATAGCGCCGAAAAGCACCAAAAGTTTTTTCGTAACCCGAAAAAACATTCGTAACCCGGAACAATTATTTCTTATGGGATTTTTTCGTATCCCGAAAATTTCGTAACCTGGTTATTTCGTATCCCGAGGTACCACTGTATAATTAATGAAAGAGGCAGAAGGACACCATGCCCACATCTCAGCCTAGATACACCTCAAGCAGGAGAAAAGAGCAGTGAAAAAGAAATGTGCAGATTGAAGGTGATGCTAAGATCTGCTACAAGTAACAATCCAGGGCCAAATCCTCACAGTATTCAGGACATGACAGTGCAAAAGCAGAAACAACTGTTACAAAGTGTGAAATCTTGAAAAAAGAAACTCCAAAATTTAGTGGAAATATTGAACATTCTGGAAGAACCATTAGAAGATTGGTCAGAAGGCAGTTAAGGAGGGAGGTCCAGAGGCAAATGCCCAAGAAAGGGTGTAGGAATCATAATGAATCAAAACAAACAAGAACCTAATGGATACGAAGCAATTACAGTGGTACCCCGGGTTACGAAATTAATTCGTTCCGCGGCGCCATTCGTAACCCGAAAAGCATTCGCAAGCCGAAGCCCCATAGGCGCTAATAGCGAAAGCCGCGATTTCGTGCGAAAAAGCGCCGAAAAGCACCAAAAAAAATTTCGTAACCCGAAATAACCTTCGTAACCCGGAACAGTTTTTTTTAATGGATTTTTTTCGTAACCCGGAAATTTCGTAAGGCGGCGCATTCGTATCCCGGGGTAACACTGTAATTTTAAGCAGGGGACAAAAAAAATTCAGGAAATCCATGCAAGAAAGAGAAGGGGCATATGGGTTAGGGAGGGGAATGCATGCAACATTTAAAGATGTTGGGATGTGGCAAGCCAACCTGAGTTAGGAAGATTATCCTAAAGTAATAAGGCAAGAAACGGATAGATAAGGAGAGATCCAGAGGAAACAAAGGATGGTAGTGTCATGGCGATGAAGAAACCAACTTAAAAATAGGAGGGGCAAATATTACTAAGGATTTAGGACAGACTATTTGTCATACTTCTTAAACTTCTCAACTTATAACTTTCTATACTACTTTCAGTACCAGTTATTCCTGCTCTAAATGAACATACTGAGATCTTTACTAAAGCCTGTTACAGATTGCCAAAATAAAGCTGCTTTGGGTCTCTTTGAAGGTATGCTGTTTAAATGATGCATGGGTCCTAAGAGTCTGCAGGTCGCACCAAAGCCACACTCCATTCCTAAGCACTGGAGTGCAGCTTTGGTGCAGCTTCCGGATTCTTAGGATGCATGCATCATTTAAACAGCATACCTCCAAAGAGACCCGAAGCAGCTTTATTCTGACAGTCTGTAACAGGCCTAAGTTGTACATATAATATTGCAGCAGCACTTAAATCCCAATATAAGTTTTAGAGAATAAGACAAGATAGCTCTGATCTTCTTTTTTAAAAAAAGCCATGTGAAATGGAAAGAAGAACAAAACGACAATTCTTTCACACAATGAGTGTGCCTAAATGCAATTGCTAATTCCAAGGAGAGTACATTGAATTTTCAAAACAATTAATACTTTGGATGGTGTCTGGCAGGTAGTCAACATCTTTTAAGTGTTTATTGGTAAGAAACTGAAGCTTAAAGACAGTGAGCTGACTAAGACCACACAAGTCAGTAGTAGGTATAATATTTTTGTGTCAAGAAATAAGAGATACAGTGAGACCTTGTTATCCGCTGGGATTTGGTTCCAGGATCCTCTGTGGATAACAAAATCCATGGATACTCAAGTCCCATTAAATATAAAGGCAGGAAAAAAAGTGTTCCTTATAGAAAATGGAAAATCAAGGGTTGCTATTTGGAATGTATACTTTTTTGGAATGTTTTCAAAATGAATGCTTGAATCCATGTATTAAAAATCTGTGGGTAAGGAGGGTCAACTGTAAATCAGTATCAGACAAATGAATACTCATATTATGTCCATATGGGTCTTGTCCTTTTGTACCTCAGTAGTGATATAGCATGTATGTAGCAACATCCTTACTTATCTGTATTTTTTTTTCTGAACCAAGAACTGTATTTGCTTCCTTGTGCCTTACTATCTCTGTTCTGTACTGAAATGTGATGGTATAATACTGATTTACTTCAGGCAGACATATGTGATAGTTTCTTCTGCTAGAAAAAGATCATTTGTATTTCATGTACAGGAAGCTCAAAACAATGGACTTCTGGCTGTTCACTTCCGATGAGGTTAAATTGTTAATGTTACGTTTTTTAATATCTGCCAGTATTTGAAAATTGAGGAAATGATTTCCTGCTAACGATCTATCCACGGGGTACTTCACTTTAGACAAAATGTGACAAAAATGTAATACAGAGGCATGTGAGGGCATGTGTACAGATATAGGTTTTTAATTAGACATATAGAGCATTATCATTGACCCATACAACTCATGTATTTAGATATTTTATATTTAATTTTTGTCTCCTTGGTTTTTTGTATTTGTATTTTTAATTATGTACATTTTGCAATTGTCTTTGCCCATAAGTGAAAAAATTATATCTACCTATCATATAATTGCATAGCACTTTTAAAAGTTACTTTTAAAAACTATAAACATAACTGGATTGAGGTACACAGGGGTTCTATAACTCCTACCCAAACTACAAAGAACGCTCATGTAGACATTATGTCTTGAAGCAATAAGCAAGCATGAAATAAAATACAATTTCTGTAAAAACTCGGCTTTTATAAAGTGGTTTCTAGATTTTAGTGATATACATTAAAAAAAAAAGATTAGCATAACTAACCAATCCCATTTACTTCAGTAGGCTTGCTCTAAGTATGACTAATTTTGGATGTAAACCTCTAATAATTAAAATACAGTACTGTACACACTTGTAGTACTGCATTCATGTTGGAGAAAAGGTCTGAGTACCGCTGGGATCATTGCTGTTGTGTGTGCTTTCAAGTTGTTTCCGATTTAGAGCAACCCTAAGGGGAACCTATCATAGGGTTTTCTTGGCAGATTTCTTCAGAGGGGGGTTGCCATGGCCATCCTATTCTGCTTTGGTCAGGCCTAACCTAGAATACTGTGTCCAGTTCTGGGCCCCACAATTCAAAAAGGATGTGGAGAAACTGGAGCGTGTCCAAAGGAGGGCAACTAAAATGGTGAAGGGTCTGGAAACCATGCCCTATGAGGAACGACTAAGGGAGCTGGAGATGTTTAGCCTGGAGAAGACAAGGTTAAGAGGGGCTATGACAGCCCTGTTTAAATACTTAAAGGGATGTCATATTGAGGAGGGAGCAAGCTTGTTTTCTGCTGCTCCAGAGAACAGGACCCGGAGCAATGGATGCAAGCTCCAGGAAAAGAGATTCCACCTCGACATTAAGAAGAACTTCCTGACAGTAAGTGCTGTCTGACAGTGGAACACACTCACTCGGAGTGTAGTGAAGTCTCCTTCTTTGGAGGTCTTTAAGCAGAGGCTGGATGGCTATCTGTCAGGGATGCTTTGATTGAGATTTCCTGCATGGCTGGGGGTTGGACTGGATGGACCTTGTGTTCTCTTCCAACTCTATGAAGATTATTGGACCGGGGTTAAAACGTTCCCCGGTGTGTTCTAATGTGCACGCGCGGGGGCACGCACGGAGCATGATGGGAACCTGATGGGGCCCAGAACGCTATTTTACCGCACAGTGGAACGCCGCCATTGCCGCTGGGCATTCCCATCATGTTCCCATTGAGTTCCAGGGGACGCCATTTCTGGGAACTGTTTCAAACGCACCGGGGAACGTTTTAACCCTGGTCTGATAATCTTCTATGATTCTATGATTCTGTGATCCGCTGAAGCTGAGAGAGTGTGACTAACCCAATGCTCAAACATTTACACCACACTGGCATACATTCGCTGGGATTAGGGGCACAAGACCCCTGTGAATGTGGAAAAACTTCAAATAACAAAAACACTATGTTTTTACCTGAGAGAACATTTCTCTAGGAATCTCTAGGTCCTCCAGTGCAACTCTCTGATCAACATTTGCCAGACATTGACCACGGAATTGCGCTGGAGGAGCTACAAATACCTAGTGGAGTGTTCTTTCTAGGAATCTCTAGGTCCTTCAGTGTGACTTTTGGTTAAAGTTGACCACAGAGTTGCGCTGGAGGACTTAGATATTCCTAGAGAGAACATGTTCATAAAATCCGTAAATAATCAAAATCCGCAAGTCAAAGCCGCAAACGTGAGGGAATTTACATAGTAATTCACAAAGGAATTTACATTAAGGGAGCCATCTACTGGCAACTAGTAATACTTATAGAATGTGCAGTTCCCAGATTGCAAATTCAATGTAAAATGGCCATTGGAAAACTCCTCCATGTAAACCAGTAGTTCTTAATTTGTGGGTCATGACCCCTTTGGGGGCCGAACGATCCTTTCACAGAGGTCACCTAGACCGTCGGAAAACACTTATTTCCAATGGTTTTAAGAACCGAGACACCACAGTTTTATTGTTGGGGATCACTACAACATGAGGAACTGTATTAAAGGGTCACTGCATTAAGAAGTTTGAGAACCACTGATAGATTGTTTTGTGCCTTCATAGCTGGATGCATCCATCACAATGTTATGGTTTTTTAGGTAAACAGGGCCAGCTTGGTGTAGTGGTTTGAGTGTTGGAGTTGGATACTGGGAGACCAGGATTCAAATCCTGGCTTGGCTATGTAAACCCACTGGGTGACACTTGGGCAAGTCACATTCTCTCAGCCTCAGTGTATGGTAATGGCAAACCTCTGAAGAAACTTGCCAAGGGAACCCCCTGAATAGGTTTGCCTTAGGGTCCCCATAAATCAGAAATCACTTGAACAACAACTATCACAAACCACCATTTGTTCCCAACAATTTGAATCTAAATCTAAAAGAACTGAATCTGAGTCAGAATCTGTCGCGGCAAGGAGACGCAGAGACAGGAATGGGGTGCACAAGCTTCCTCACAAGCTTGCCTCTCAGCCAGGTTTCTGGCTGGGCCTTTTATTGTGATTTTGCTTACTTCCGTCCATTGTCTTCCTTACAATCATTGATGATAGCCTTGCTCCTAGGTCACCGGACTGGCATGACAGGTGCGTGATCAGTGCATGCTTGGTGCGTGCTCTTGAGGCAAGGAAGCAGGATATGGAGACCAGCTAAGCCAGCCGAATCAACATGGGCTTATCTATCTAATTATGGATAAAGCATTGTCATCTCGAGAGAAGGTCGAAGTCCTATGGTTTGCCAGTAGAACTGCCACGTTTCAATCTTGATGAGCATTGCTATCCTGAGAGAAGGTCGCGACCCCATGGTTTTACCCATGAGGTTGCCACATCTCCCTCTTTTTTGTTTTTTATGAGCTGGTATACATATCCTGCGAACAGCTGCTTTTCTGGGGCCGTCATTACCTTTGCGAAAACATGGTGCATAAGGTAGGGATACATTGGATGAGATGGCAAAATAGGATCATAATACAAAAATGATAATGCCATATACAAGAAGTTGTTTCAGCCAATGAAAGTCTGGCAAATAGTAAATCAATCAGCTTCATAATCCAGAATATCCAAGGTTTTGGTGGACCTGAGTTAGGTAAATCATGTAGTTCTTCAATCAAATTATTAATGGAACAAGAGTTATCTGACAATTTGAGGCAACACATATCTTGATGTCTTTACACAGCAAAAGTATTCAGTTGGGCTATAGAGGTGTATTGTAGAGTCATAGTCAGAGGTGAGTGTTACTGCTCTTTGAACCCTGAAAACATCCAAGATAGAAGGGGGTTGGAGAACAGGAACAAGCCCTCTCAGACAGCACTGTGTGCCATCAGACACATTGGCAGGTATAGAATTATAGGTTTGACAGTTACAATTAAAAAACTATCCAGGTGGCAATAAAATATGGATATATATATATAAATGAAATCTCTTTTCCCAAACATTTTGATCTCCCCTTTGATACCACTGATGTGAAGGGGCTCCACTGGTCAAACATAATAAACCAAGTACAACAGTTAACATAGAATTATGGGTTAATACAGTACATATTTTTGATTTCTTCACATAGTAAAAGTAAATAGTCTATGGCTGCTCCATTGTCCAGAATGGCATCTCTAAGTTCATGTTGTTCATTGTTTAGCATCATGTGAAATGGTTGATTGGATTGAAATATTAGGTTCTGAAGGCCTTGATGCCGTGTGTAGGTTTAAGATACTTGGCTGATGTCCATACTGTGCCTATTGGGGTTGACACTGCTGCACAACCTCTTCCCCAAATGACGGGGGTTGCTGGTCCTTTCCGCTGTCTCTGGTGACTGTCAATATCACACCAAGGGCCACAGCAGCAGGGAAAATGAAGGAAAACGTTTCTGTGTTGGAAATAAATAATCAGACAATGCAATTAAATTATTCCAGGCAAATCAAATACAACAGATATGGCCCGGTTCACAACCTTTTTGTGTTGATTGGCGGGGTGCATTCCCCCTTTTTTTGTTTGTAGAAGAAGGCTATTGGGGTCATTAAAAAGGAGAAAGAGGGGATTTTATGTCCCTTTAACTTCTGGGCATAGGCAAATTCATGAAAGAAATTTGGGATATTTGCACCATTTTAATTGAGAAGGTGTACCACCTTTGAGATTGAAAGGAAAATGTAAGGCATGTGCCTTTTACTTTGAGGACTGGAGAGCTCAGAAAAGACAGGTGGCATTGTGAACAAACTGAACTTGCATTGTTCTCTGAGCATGTGAAGAGTATGAAAAGACAGAAGCAGAGGAAGCAGACGAGACAAAGGGCAGTAGTGAGGCTGTATAGCCTTACCTTCTCACAGAAGAGAACAAAGAAAAATTGTTAGGAACATAGGAAAATACTGGATAGGAGAGAGAAAAAGAATCTCTCCCCCCTCTTTGAACTTTAAACAGAGA
This sequence comes from Sceloporus undulatus, assembly GCF_019175285.1. Classification (NCBI taxonomy): domain Eukaryota; kingdom Metazoa; phylum Chordata; class Lepidosauria; order Squamata; family Phrynosomatidae; genus Sceloporus; species Sceloporus undulatus. Next base: position 88,828,761 of record NC_056525.1, read on the forward strand.
GGGCTATCCATAGGGAAGAACATAGAAGAATGGCAATAGCAGACTTTAGTAAAGAAGGTCGGATACCAATTTTAGCAAAAATGAGGAAATCTATTTTAGCAAATCCTTTTCTGCAAGCAGACCTATGGAGTACAGGATTAAACTCAAAAACAAATAAAATGAGGCAGAGGAGAAGGAGGGGTTTCCCCCTCAGTAATCCCACTATAGCTAACCTAGATGAAGAGCAAGAGAGACAGATAGACTGTGCTGGTAAGAGAAGCTCTCTTTCTAGGAAACAATGTATAAAAGAAGGAAGCAAAAACAACACAAATGGAGGAAGAGTACAAGAAATTCAGACTTATGAGTTGCAAAAGTGTAGCACAAATCCAAACACATTAACAGACAGACAAATGAACAATTTCTAGGTGCAAGAGGACTACAATCTGTTTCTAAACATGTACCACAATTTAGGTAGATGGGATATGTAGTCCTTTAGACATGAGAACACAAAGCAACCTAGACAAAACCTTTTTTCCTACTTTAGCTAAGACAGTTTTTACAGATAGACTACTGACCAAAGTGAGGCTTAACAGAAAGGAAAAGACACTTGAGAACAGGAATTAATCCCTATTGAAAAACCAATGCAGCAAAGACCTTTGGACTAAAGGAAAGGAGCTGACTTCAGATTTGCAAATCACAATCAGTCAAACAAACAAGGAAATTAACAAACACAAGCAACAATTGATAGGATCTATGACAACCATGCTGGCCTTTAGCTGTTGCAATTCTCCAGCCAAGCCTGGGCAAATCAAACACATCAAGGAGAAAAAGGCAGACCGAACTGACCACTAAAAGAATGAGACATAGAGCTCTTGCTGACTGGGAAGTCTAGTTTTTCCAAGCACACTCTCCTGTTTTATTCTACAAAATTTTATGTTCTCTTTGTCTGCAAGACCTGTGCATCCATAGAGGTTCCCAAAATATGGAAAGAGGAAGATAGATGGAATGGAGGATATTGAGTAACATTTATTTGTCACAGACTGTTGGTCTTAGTACCCCTTGAGCCACTTACAGCTTTGTTGAGATGTTTGTGGGCCAGCAATGGCACAGACTTGAGGCACAAAATCAGCCTCCCAATTTATTGGCAACTTCTGTGTTCGCATCACAGTCACATCCACTCCTGTGCGTAAAAGTCCTGTGAAACTTAAAACCTGCAGTCACAAATATATGGCTGAGCCGCTGGTTAGCAACTGGCTGTTTTATCCACTGTACATCAACACCACCAGGTTCTATATCTGATGAGTTTGGGGCTGCCGATGGTAACAAAACTAAGTGTGCCGCTGGCATATCTAAGGACAAAAATTGTGGCAGATTAACCCAAACCTGCATTTGAATTGTTCCTGCATAATCATTACCTATAGCACTAGGTGTAACAAAAATTCCTCTTTCTGAAGGAGATGATATGGGTGAAACCAGTCCTATTAGTCCAGAATTAAAACATTTCATTTCCTTTTCATTACCCAATGATATGGCAGCTGCCGAGAGATTCATTTTATGTGATTGAGTGCCTATGTCCTGGCAAACTCCAAGCATACCTGCCAATGCAAGATTTCTAGATGCCATCAATGGTTGTAAAGCTTTCTGACAATCTTTGTTATCTTTTGCCAACTTGATTAACAAATCTTTGGCCACTTCAGGATTATCAACCTGCTGTGCTAAAGCTAATGACTCAAGTATTTATACATATAGGAAGGCACCCTTAAATGTAGGATTATGACTGCTCTCCCTAATCTGAACAGGACTGCATCTACACTGCAGAATTAATGCAGCTTGACGTTGCTTTAAACCTGCCATGGCTCAATGCTATGGAATTCTGGGATTGTTAGTTTTGTGTTTAGGTATTTAGCCATTTATTTATTTATTTATTTATTTCATTGCTTAATGCTGACTTTCTCCCAAAAAAGGGACCAAGCCAGTTTACTAGATAAAAACACGTTAGAAACCGATTTATTTCCCCTTTTGTCAGAGAGTGCTTGAGCCTACAACAAACTACAAATCCCAGGATTCCATAGTATGGAGCCATGACAGTTAAAGCGGTGTCAAACTGGATTAATATATGTGTGGCTGTAGGAAACTGGTTTTAGGGGTGTCTTCTATAGTGAGGGAAACAGCCATTTGCTAATGGGAAAAAAGTGTGTGCTTTGGGTACATAATAAGACAAGAAAGAAATCTCTGAATGTTGTTAATAATCGCTGTAGGAAACGCCTCTTCTCTCTACTCTTTCCACACAGTTTTTTTACAGACTACATCTCCCAGAACGCACTTCTTCCGCCTCTACGTATACGCCCGGTCGCAATGGCTTCTGGGAGGTGTAGTCTTAGAACGTATATAAGCGAATGAGTGCCGCCGCCGTTTTGGATTCCACTCCAGTCTAGTGGAGGCTTGGTAACGGTGCCAGGCAGGCGTTGATGGCAGCCGCCGCGGGCCAAAAGACTTCCGGCGGCGGAGCAAAGACTGGAGCCTCGGCCTCCTCCTCGGTGAGGGAGGGAATAATCTGGCATATATGGGGCTTCAGTAAAGAAGGCTTTAATTGCTGAAGGAGGACGGAGGGGGCCTTTCTAGGCGGGAGGGTCTCCCTTTTCAGTGAAGGAGCACTGCCATTATAATTGGATGCCTATGTAATTATTTGTAACTGCAGTTTCCTTCCTCTGCTCTAGAAATTGCCTTCTCCAACCCTTTAGATTGCAATGAATAACCCAGGAAGAAGAGAGACTCCAAAGGGGCCTTCTTCTATACAGTTACAATTACAGTTAGAGATTATTATGCTTTATGGAGTGGCTTCTTCTAGTACTTCACAATTACATTTATAATTATATATTATTATGCTTTAATATATCTATCTATCTATCTATCTATCTAATTGCAATATATAACCAGGAAGAAGACTACAAAGTGTCTTCTTCCAGTGCTTTACAATTAAATATTACACACACACACATATAATTGCAATGAATAACCCAGGAAGAAAGCTCCAAAGTGTCTTCTTCCAGTGATTTACAATTATAATTAAATAATATATAATTATAATTGTAAATCACTGGAAGAAGCCACTTTGGAGTCTTCTTCCTGGGGGTATGCATTGCAATTATGTATGTGTATATATAATTCTTTGAGATCTTCTTTCTGGGTTATTCATTGTGTGTGTGTGTGTGTGTGTGTATATATACTGTATATATATATATGTATATATACTTGTAAAGTACTGGAAGAAGACACTTTGGGGTCTTCTTGAGTTATTCATTGCAATCTGAAATTTCTAGAGTTGAGGAAGGGAAGGAAGGAAATTACAATTATAGTCTATATATATATATATATATATATTATATAATATAATACAATTATAATATAGAATTATACATATAACTATATAATATACGCATCTGAGGAAGTAGCCTTAAGTCTAGGAAAGCTCGTGCTGCCAACTTCTTTCTTTCTTTCTTTCTTTCGGTTTCAAAGGTGCTGCAAGATCTCTGCCTACTGGAAGAAGTTGTTCTGGGGGCTCTTCTTCCAGGGTTATGCACTGCAATCTAAAATTTCTAGACTTAGGAAGGGAAAGGATTGGAAGCTATTTTGGAAGGAGTTTTGTTCTGCTAAAGGAAACATCTTGTCAAATAACAGTGGGGTTTGTTTGTTTTTTATTTTAATGAAATATCTTTGTAACAAGAGCTACTCTCATAGGTTGCTTCAGTTTTGTTGTGTGCCTTCAGGTCATTTCTCATTGGGTTTTTTGGGACAAGATTTGTCCAGAGTGGGCTTTGCCTTCCTCTGAGCTGGGAGAGTGTGACTTGCTCAGAGCAGGGTGACCAAATGTCCTGTAGGCTAGTCAAGAAAAACAGACATGACCAAATAAAAGCTAGAAACACTAAATTCATGCTTCTTAGCTGTACTCGAAATGGAAGACATTTTGGAATTCCTCCTGGATAGAAGTTTGAAATGGAGGACATGTCCTGGAAAAGGAGGACTTCTGGTCACTCTGGTCCAAGGCACCCAGTGGGTTTCCACAGCTGAGGGGGAACTTGAAACCTGCTCTCCAGAGTCATAGTCCAACACTCAAACCATTGGACAACACTGGCTCCCTTTGGTTAATGAGTTGGGGAAACAATACCTTTTACAGTCAATAGATTGGTTACTGAATTAGGGATAAGGAATTGTTTGTAATATGGACACAACAGGGGTGCTTGAAATATTTTTGGGGGGCAGTAAGAGTGGTTTGTGGTTGTTATTCTTGTGCATATCATATCATATGTGGCTTGCTTTTGTATTCTATAATATGTTAATTATGGTATAATATGTTATACAATATTCTATAATAACATTTAGACAGGTGTGATAAAAAGGGAAGAAGCAATGTATAGTGTATAGAGCATAGGATTATCTAACTACCCGTTGCCTTAAATGCCCTATGAATTCTGTTATTCATCTGTTGCCCCACCCCAATAATGAGGATGCGACTTTTAAATCAGTTTGATCATAGCACCTTTGCCTACACAAGTTGAGTCTTCCTTCTCTGGAATACTGAAATCCAAAATATTACAAAAACCAAAGCATTTTTTCCTGGGTGTCTGAGATAGTGACACCTTTGCATTCTGATGGTTCACTGTACACAAACTTTGTTTCATTCATACATTTATTTTTAATAATCTTGTATAAAATTTTGTTTTGTGCCTTCAACTCACTTCTGTGGCAACCCTAAGGCTACCGTGGGGTTTTCTTGGCAAGCTTTGTTCAGAAGAGGTTTGCCATTGCTGAGAGCGTGTGACTTCCCAGTGTCACCCTGTGCTGCAAAAACTCTCTACACACACAAACCAGCTAGTTTCCTATGAGTTTTCCTGGCTATGTGACCATATTCTGGAAGAGTTTATTCCTGACATTTCACCTGCAGGAATAAACTCTTCCAGAACGTGGCCACATACTGTAGCCTGGAAAACCCACAGAAAGCTCTGGACACCGGCCACGAAATCCTCCGACTTCATGCAAACCAGCTATTTTAAGAAAGTGCTAGATATTTTCTAGTTTTGCCATCCTTATTGCACGATTATCACTTTCTCATGACATATTTTTTTTCAGGCCAAATTGGACTATTCACATTTGTCATTGTTATCAGCTACTCTGTTTTACTCTTTCTAATAGGGTCTGATTTTTGTTTCAGTTTTGAAATTGTTTTAGTTGTTTTATAATTACACTTTTGCATGTGTTTGCATATTTTCAGAAAAGCTCTGACTGTACTGGAAAGCAGGCCTGGCATTTCTGGTGATATGATGCCTGAGCAGTGACAAAACAGATAGACCCAGTTTCTGAAAAAAGTACACAATTTATTCCTTTGTTATGTTTTATCTTGTGACCCATTCTACATATTGCTGTTTCCTTTCATCCCTGTAATTCCCCCTTGGGGATGATTTGTAAATTAATACCCACTTAATGGGCAGGCTTCTCACAGGCTCTGTTGTTCAAGGAATATACAAATGATTTGGGTTCATCCTCAGCAGGAAAGAAAAGTACAGATTTTGGCTAGAAGAAAAATTTCGAAATCTATATCTTTATTAGGACAGCTCAAGAGAAAACACACAAAGGTACACAAGTTTTCGAGGTCATTAGATCTCTCCACTAGGCAACATATTACAAAAGGCAAGGAAGGCTGATGTGATGATAAAATCATGAAGTCTGCATTGTGTTTTAAGATTAAATGTGAGCGAAAGGGGGTTGCAGGTACTGTATTCAAATTAGACCTCTCCAGTTGATGGCTTTATGTTGTCCTTGGGAGAGCTGGGATGAAGAAACAAATTAGGTTTAGTTTCTCATTTTGAAGGCCTTAATCTAGATATTATCTTCAACTAGAGTAGACCCATTGTATCAGTAGATTTATATGCATGTTGATTTACCAGGATCCCCTTTATTTAGTGGGTCTAAAGCTACCAGATCGCATCTGATCTTGGATGCTAAGTGGGATCAGACCTGATTAGCACTTCAATGGGAGATTACCAATGAATACCAGGTGCTGTAGGCTATATTTTAGAGAAAGGAACTAGCAAAACCACCCCTTGAATATTCCATGCCTAAGAAGACCCCATTAAATTCATGTGTTTTCCATAAGCTGACAGACAACTTGAAAGCATACACACACTAATTTAGTTGGTACTAACAATCAGTTTTAGTACATGAACTTCAGATTTTATTTGAACCTGACTTCATCTTAGTAGAAACACACAGGTAGTAAACAGAAAAGAAAGTTTGGGAATGGCCACAATTTTTATATTAATAATGCTGGAGATTATTTTGGGTGATGGTACAGTAGAAAGCAAAGTGGTTAACAGGATCTTTATAGTTATAATATATGGGAGTACTTTAATTTCTGAAGAGCCATATGGCACAATGCCAGAAACTATGCTGAACCCCTATTAAACTTGGAGCTCTTCTTCAGCTGAATGTAAATGCACAACACATACATGATCACAGTTTTCTCTGTACTGTACTTTAATTAATTGTAGCTAGTGGATTCCCTAAACACTGGTGAAGTTTTCTGACTCCACATTCCCACAGGAAAATGAGTTTCAGAAGACCGGGTTGGTGTAGCCCATGGTGTCTCTGCCATCCCAGTGTCCTGAAACATGGATGTAATTATGAACTTTTTCCTGCTTAAATCGGCAAAACAGTTTTTAAAATGTTTACAAATAGGAGGGAATAAAACGTTTTAGGTAAGACACAATTTAGAAAGGTTTTGAATTCCGATCTTTACATCTTGTTTTGGATTGGACAGAACTGCTCCATCACATTTGGAAAAAAATGTATTTGTTACAATGATTTTTAGATTAGTTTTACTTTACCAAACTGATTTGTTATTTTTTATTATGAAAACAATGTGGTAAAAACAAAAGTAAAACAATTAGCAATGACTTTCCATTAGGGAAGACCAGAGAGAGAGAGAGAGAGAGAGAGTCTTTAAAATGCACCAAGAATTTCCTTCTCAAATTTATTTGTTTATGAAAAGCATTATACAAGGTGAAGCAGGCATTGTTGTTGTATGCTTTTAAGTTGTTTCTGATTTTTAGCAGGCCTATAATGGGGGCTTCCTGGCAAGTTTCTTCAGAAGGGATTTGCCATCACCATCCTCTGAGACTGAGAGTGTGTGACTTGCCCTAGCTCACTTAAGGCTGGAACTGACTGGCAAAATATGCTGTCTTCCCGCTGGCTTGGGGTGTGTGGTGTACACACGATATATGCCCCCAAGCTGGCAGGAAGCTGCCATGTAGCTGCCCGGCTGTTTACACAGTGGCAGCTTTTTGGCACTCCAACGGTGTAGTGTTTAGATGGCACCGCCACAGGAGTGCCGAAAAGCCATGGAAGAAAGGGTGCCCTTTTTTCAGTGACATTTTGCCACTTCATTTTGCACTGGAATAAAGGCAGATCGGGTGCAGCCCCGATCCGGAGCTCGGAGGGGTGGCATCACACTGTCCCTTTGGGCTGATCTGTTTCGGTCCTTAGTGAGTTTCATGGCTGAGCCAGGATTTGCACCCTTGTCTCCAGAGTCAGAGTCCAACACTCAAACCACTACACTGCTGGTTCTGAAGCAGGCTAATTGGTTATAAAATAAATGGACAGAATAGTGCCCCCTGCCCCTGCCACATAGCTTGTCTTCTATAGGGCTGGAGACTTTCTAAATAAATGGAAAATGGGATTTTGTGGGCAGACAGGAGAACTCTCCTCCTTTCCACTCTGGATGCCTTTTGAATGCCGGTAAACTTACAGTGGTAGAAATGGACACATTTCTGGGTGGGCATACTCTTTTCCTTTTAAAAACAAAAAGAGACCGTTACTGTATTATTATTTTTTTCCATCTGGATGCCAACATTAATATTGAGACAAGATGTTTAAATCTGTAGCCGTGGAAAATTCATTGCATTTGGTTGCTTAATGATACTTAAAGTTGAGTGTTCTTTAAGCCTTGATACATTGCTAAAAGAAACCACGCAGACTTGTGCCAGCCCTTAAGATGCCCCTCAACACTGGTTGTTTGTTCTTTTTTCCTTATGCTCCTAATGGGTGTGACTTGACTTAGTTTCATGGCCTGACTTTTTTTAATGGCTCAGGGCAAAATAATGACATCAGAAGAATTTTCTTCCTGCAAACAAATTAATTTGTCCAAAGCTATCTTATAGATGTATGTTCTTATTTAATATAGTTATTATTATCAACACAGCATTCTGCATTCTTTTAAACCTTTTGCAATCATCAGTGTATTCTTATGGTTTCTAAGTGTGCAGAATTACTAGGTAACCTATAATAACAAAGTATGTGTTAGTCTCTACTATAGCTCCAAGGCCATGAAACCTATCCCCACCTAGAACACCAAGGATTGCTTTGTTTTAAAATGTATTAATAAATGGCTTAATTTAAGTAAATTATAACAAGTATTTACAGTATCCTTTTTAGTTAATGGGTCACAGGCTTCCATAACTGTCCTTAGAGACAAAATTGGGAGGCAGCTTGGAATAGACATTCCTCCTAGGCAGTCTCTAAACTCTTTGCATCAGTTTCAGAGAGATTCAGTGTTCTGCCTTCTGGTAAGAGCTGGGAGAAGAGAATGAACAGAGTGCAATACTGAATGAAACCAAGGATGAGGAGAGAAAGACTTACTGAGAAGGGAAATAAATGGAGGACAAGGATGGGAAAAGCTCAGTGTGTGTGAGAGTGAGTTAGAGTGAGAACACCTGATAGAGGGGAACAAGAAGTTTCTGACCCTTGTAAACCTGGGTACTTCTGGTAAGTTATAACTCAAGGCCTGACTTCTCATTTTTGAAGGCAGTTATTCCAATGTTTAACAAAAATGCAATCTTCCATACTGTAGACAAGATTTGAATTCATGCATGGACAATATAGATAGAGAGAGAAAAGGAGTGGGTTTGCTTAGGCATGGGCACTCTCTGTTTCTTGCTTCTGCCCTACCCATGGCTGGCCTGTGGCTCCTGACAGATTACCTTTGAGGGAATGCTGTTATTACCCAATCCTGCCTTACTTTTAGGTCAGTATTCCAAAGCCTTTTGTTTTCTTCTGAATTCAATTGTCCATCATCAGATCTGTGTGTAAACCCATCTTTACTTATCTTTCAGAGGCAAATTAGCAAAATTTGTGTAGGAAGTAGTAAATCCCTCCCCCCATTGATCTACCCATAGATTGCCTGCATCATCACACAATGTGCAGCATCTAAGTAGAATCACCTAGTACCATGTTATTAGTATATGAAGAAAGGTGGAATATATTACTTCATTCTCAGTAATAAAGCAATTCAGTTAATGGGTGACAGGCTTCCATAACTGTCCTTAGAGACAAAGGTGGGAGGCAGCTTGGAAAAGACATTCCTCCACATGGCTTTAGGCAATCTCCAAACTCTGGATCAGTTTCAGAGAGATTCAGTGTCCTGCTTTCTGTTAAGATCTGGGATAAGAGAATGAACAGTGCAATACTGAACATTTCTTTTAGTAACATTAGCTATGTTATCACAAATGTCTTTTTGTAGCCTGAATCCGGTAAAATCGTGCTAGTACCAAGTCTGTTTGTTGAGCTAGCAAATATGAATTTCTAGTTAGTGCAAGGAAGAAAGTCAATACTGCTTTCCATTGTATAACTAGTTGTGCAAATGCAGACTAAATGCGTATGCTGTTGTGTGCTAACGCTTGCACAGTGGTTAAAGCAAGCACAACTGTCTATTTTGCTTTTCTGGCATCATATTGGATCTAGTTCTATGGCTCAGTCCCTAATCTGAATAAATTGTGTAATAATCTATGAGTACAGACGCTGTGGTAATCAAAGCACCTGATCACCTTGGCAAGTAGCACACAACAAAATTGTTTCCTTTCTGCACTTATGGTAACTAGATTTTTTTGCAATTATCCAAACTATGGTTTGGTTTGGACAATTAGAAACCCTTGTTTGAACAAATCAGTACAGGGGGCACCTTGCTGACTGATAATAATAGAGGAAACAGTACATGTTCTTTATAGTTTTTCCAATGTTGTTTTATTGATCATGTGTATTTGAAATATGAAAGTTCTGTGCAAGAAAGTTAATAGAATGAAGAAGTGGTTTTGCTCTATAGCGTTCTACAGGGAACAGAAACTAGGTGACAAAGACTCAATTAGTCTCTATGGCTTCTTTTAACCCTAAAAATAGCTAGTGAAAATGTGTGGGGTTGCTGACTTATAGATCTGCCACAGAAACCCACTGGGTGACATAATATTTTGTGGGTTTTTCAGGCTACGAGGCCATGTTCAAGAAGAGTTTATTCCTGACATTTCACCAGCAGCTGTGGCTAGCATCTTCAGAGATGGTTTCTTCTTTCCTGTTGAAGTTGTCCAGGTGTTTGTGAATTGCAATGGTTTCCCTGTGCATTCTGACCCGATAGTTGTTGGCAAGGCAGAAACTCTTAAAATAAACAAAGTTTGGCTACCAGTTCTGAAAAACACCAAAATCAAGACCATGCAGATGAAAGCCACCCAGAGTGAGGGGGGTTTCCCAGCAGACAATGGATCATTAATTAAATAGACACCCTGAGGCCTTGCCTTTTAACCCCAGAACAATACACAGATTAACATGTAAATTGCTTCCTTTCAACAAATAGTATACAGTGGGCCCTTGACTTATGCAGGGGATCTGTTCCAGACCCTGCATAAGGTAGGTAAAAAGCGTGTATGCTCGAACCCCACTGGATATAATGGGGCTCGTGCTCGCGCCACACCATTCTCTCCTTTGCCGCATGGCTTCAGCGTAAGATGAAAGCTGCCTACAGCGATCCCGCGTATGGTGCAGGCTCACTGTATATATCCCACTCTCCTTCATGCCAGCATTCTCTGAAGATGCCAGCCACAGCTGCTAACAAAACATCAGGAATAAACTCTTTTGGAACAAGGCCACATAGCCAAAAAAAAAAAAAAAAACCTATGGATGCTGGCCACGAAAGCCTTTGACTTCCCATTGGCTGACCTTGGACAAGTCATACACTTTCAGCCTCAGATGAAGTCAAAGACAAACTCCCTCTGAACCAATCTTGCAAACAAACAAACAAACAATCCCATGATAGCCTCAGGGTTGCCATAAATCGGAAACAACTTGAAGGCACATAACAACACCAAAACAATAGCTATAGACCAAGAGTTGGGAATGTGTAGCCCTTCGGGCGTTGTTGAAACCATCAGACCTAGCCAGCTTAGTTACTGTAGCGGAATAATGGGAATTATAGTCAGCAACATGTGGAAAGCCACACGTTCTCCATCCTTCCAATAAATGAATGCCCTTGTGTGAGCTTAAAGAACAATAAAAAATCCAACCTACAGATACTGATCAATTGCCATTTGCCTAAATAAAGCTGTTGTAGGTGAGAAAACTGATTGTGTACATGCAAAGTACCATTTCACCTTATTTCTGCAGCTGTGTGAATACATAGAAATAAATAGAAAGGGTAGTGATACAACTATCTGTTTCCATTCAGCATAGTTTGCATAACAGATGTTAGTTCTTCTTCTTCAACAAAATGAAATGTTGACCTTCTGACAAAATTCCTGCTTTATCAGTCTTACTGTGTTTGTTGGGTATCTTTCAGTGCAAACATTAACACAAGTTGAAAGGAAAGTTGATACTAACATTCTTTATACCATAAATGGAAATTATGAAATTGTAAAATTTTGACTGACGTACTTCTTTACAGAATGTAGTTGTTAGACAACAATGAAGTTATTGTTAGGTATAAGAATAAAATAGCCTGTAGCAGGACAAGACTTGCTTTTGTCCGTATCTTCTATTTTTCTCCTTAAATGCACTCCCTTTTTTGTTTACATCCCAGATTCTTCTGCTTAATGTATTTTGGATTCAGATGGGACTCAACTGTCTTAAATAGGATATTAATATTTATGAGCTTAGCATCCTGTTTCTGAACAGAATAGACATAATATAAAACTGTGTCCCTTTTATAGCAATTCAAATATTTTCCTCTGCTTTCCAATTAGTATTTAGGTGTTCTCAAATGTACACCAATGCAGTCTATGTACGCAGGATAGTTTACTGTGGAATAGAGAGCAGTTGGAGGACATTATGTTTTATTTAGCTTTGCAGGGTAATTTTACTGTTGTATATTTGGAATCAAATGTTTTTATTACTTATTCATAGAAGTTACAATTGCCTTTCTCTCTGCAAGAGGAGGATTCTGTAATTTTATTGCTCTTCCTGGTCACAATAGCTTTAACTACCCAATAACACAAGCATGCTTAGTGATGCCTAGAGTGTTCATGGATGTGCTTATTCCTTTCCTTTTACAGTAGCAGAAATTAGCATCTTTTGGGACAGTGATGGCTTTTCCTGTTGAATTTGAATATGGAGGCCACAGGGACAGATGAAGTAGAAAAAATAAAATCAAAGTTTATGTCAGCATGGCACAATATGAAATACAGTAAGTGGAATGCAGTAAGTGAAACAATGTAAGCTAGACTTTGAAAAAAAATCCGCATGCTATCTTAAAACAATTGAAGATGGTTTGCTAACCGTAGTTAATAGCAACTGTATTTAATGGTGGTGTAGATATAACATCAATGCTGTTAGAAGAAGGAAGTAGAAATTTACACATGGAAGAGAATGAGAATGGGCCCACGCCCATTCCAGATCCTTTGGCATAATTTGGCTTTCTTTCATCAAGCCCCAGGTCTCTTTTTCTCTTCTAGTATGGCTGTGAGTTAGACAAAAGATTTCGCTTTCTTTTTTTAAAAAAAACAACTAACAGCAGGCTGATGTTATGTTTAAACTTGGACAAACTCTTGTTATCCCTAGCAAGGATTTAAGGAAACAAGGGAAACTAGTTTATGTTGTTGGCTTGTTATCTCAAACCAAGTACAGTCAGCCTGCGCCATACGTGGGCTTTATTTACGCGGCTTTCAGCTTACGCTGAAGCCACGCTACAATTAAATGAATGGCACACCTGTGGCACGTGTGCTGCACCACATGCATGCACCCCATTGTTTTCAAAGGGCATGCGAGCATATGCGGTTTTCCCCTGCGTAAGGGAAGGGCTGACAGTATGTGGCATTTGAGCTGTTGTGGGACTTAACTCTCACAAACTTTAGCAGGCCAAATCAGTGGCGAGGGATAATGGGAGTTGATGTCTGACAACATACAATCCAATAATTTCATCCCATCCTAAAGAATTATGAATGAGAAGTGCAGTTTAGGGTTCTAAAAATTAAAGATTAAATAATAGCCTTTCTTAGTTTCTCCCCCAGGTTTCTGCTCTATGTTTTTGTGTTTGTTTTTACTAGTTAAAGTTTCTCATTTGTATGTATTATTAATAACATACATATATGTGATGACTGGTCCTCCAGTCATCTGGGAACTTCTTCTGAACCATAAGGGGTTAATCTGGGAGGAGGTACATGCTAATGAGAGCTGACATCACATGCTAATGAGCTGTGACATCATAGCTGATGCAAGGTCTAACTGACCAATCAGAGAGTAGGACCGCAAGATTCAAGAACTTTCTATGGGAAGTCTTTAAAAGGCCCTTTGCGGCCATGCGGCCTTTGTCTCTCCCTTGATCCTCTCCTGAGGGGGAACCAGATGATGTCTCTTGGAGTCTGGGGGACACAGACTCAGGGGAATGCAGGTCGAGCGGCAAGGGGCCCTCCCTGCATCCAGGAACTCAAAAGGACTACAAATCCCATCTTCTGTGAGTAGTTAGCTAGTGCGTTTAGGCCTTTTGTTATTTTCAACAATGGCTTGTGTGGAATGAACTCTATAACTATGTTCTTTGGACCTGCAAGGCAAG
>NC_056525.1:88842622-88868203 GCF_019175285.1 Sceloporus undulatus
GTTACAGTTTCTCATTTGTATGTATTATTATAACATACATATATGTGATGACTGGTCCTCCAGTCATCTGGGAACTTCTTCTGAACCATAAGGGGTTAATCTGGGAGGAGGTACATGCTAATGAGAGCTGACATCACATGCTAATGAGCTGTGACATCATAGCTGATGCAAGGTCTAACTGACCATCAGAGAGTAGGACGCAAGATTCAAAACTTTCTATGGGAAGTCTTAAAAGGCCCTTGCGGCCATGCGGCCTTTGTCTCTCCCTTGATCCTCTCCTGAGGGGGAACCAGATGATGTCTCTTGGAGTCTGGGGGACACAGACTCAGGGGAATGCAGGTCGAGCGGCAAGGGGCCCTCCCTGCATCCAGGAACTCAAAAGGACTACAAATCCCATCTTCTGTGACTAGTTAGCTAGTGCGTTTAGGCCTTTTGTTATTTTCAACAATGGCTTGTGTGGAATGAACTCTATAACTATGTTCTTTGGACCTGCAAGGCAAGGGGGCTTTGCAAGCGTGATATAAATTCTTTCTATCCTATTCTATCCTTTTTTAAAATAAACTTCTTTCTTAAAAAGCATCTGCTATCTCTCTTGCTCCTGTACACGTGCCTTGACTCGGCTACTAATTGCTCTGGGTTAGCAAGAAAGGAAACTAGATCTCTCTTTCTATCCCTCACAAGTCCCACTGTGTGTTGGGGGAGGTGTTCATTCACTGGGTGGCGGCAGCGAAAAGTTCTTTTTTTAAAGGGATCCCCTGAGAGTAATAGTCACGCACAGGGCTTTGCCCTCAGGGATCAAAACAATATATCTTTCAAATCAAGGAAGAGTTCAAGGTTGTGTACAAGAAATTAATTTATTAGAACTGACTTCATCAAACGGATTTTTCTGTATTGTAACACCACCCATTTGCTGTTACTTCTTCATGAAGAGGGTAGGAATAAAATTCATTAAGTGCTTTATTTTGATGCTTTAAAAGTTGAAATGTTTCTTGATTCTGCAAATATCAGTAGAAAAATATCCCACAGAAAGATGACACATAAAAATAACTGAAATTCTCTTTAAAATCAAATCTGTTTAGAATAAAAATGGGAATTTCCTGTTTTTATTTTTTTTTCCCCTATGATCTTTTCACTATTTAAGCTAACCTGGTGAAATTTGTTTTTGTGTTTCTGCTTCTTTATAGGCTGGGTATTGAAAACAAAAACTTACTTTAGCAGAAATTCTCCTGTCTTTTTGCTTGGGAAATGTTACCATTTCAAGACTGATGGTATGTGCTAGGAGTTTAAAAACAAATATGCAGTCCTTTTCAGTGTGTATATGGAGCGGTGTGTGTATGATTGGTTGACTGAATTATCCACTTGTAAGAAAAACTAAATTGAGACTAACATAGGCCCCATACAGACAGGCCAAAATAAGGCTGCTTTGAGTCACATCGGAGGTATGCTGTTTAAATGATGCATGTGTCCTAAGAGTCTGGAAGCAACACCAAAGCCGTGCTCCAGTCCTAAGAACTGGAGCACAGCTTTGGCATAGCTTTTAGCCTCTTAAGTAGCATGTGTCATTTAAATAGCATACCTCCAAAGTGACCTGAAGCAGCTTTATTTTGGCCTGTCTGTATGGGGCCCACACTTTGGCCACATCACAAGAAGGCATAAGTCATTAGGAAAAACAATGATCCTAGGAAAGGTGGAAGGCTGTAGAAAGAGAGGAAGACTGCAGGCTAGGCAGGCCATAGGCCTGAGCTTGCAGGACCTGAGCGGAGTGGTGTCTGGGTTGCCAGACTGAAAACTGGAAATGTCTCTTATACCTTTAATGGTTGTGTAGAAGAGGTAATATGTCCAGGTATTGCTTGTCATGGAACCAGATAACAAGGAACACTTGCTGAAATCCCCTCTTTTAAAGGTACAAGAACTGTCTCCAGTATTTATTCTGGCATACTTTGTGTGCTCATGAATTATCTCCTGCCTTGAGTATAGATGCCCCCCTTCCCCCCCCCCCCCCAGGCAACAGAAAGAAATTATCTACTGTGGGAGATCACTTTAAAAAGGACAAATTCAAAGTTTCAACCATCTTAGTTTGTCTTCTGAAGGGAGGATTTTTATACACATCTATGTCTGATGATGCCCTTAAATGTCATTTACCAAGCAAACCAATGGTGTTTGCATTCCGAATGAAAAACCCCTTGCTTTAGCTCTACTCTAAGAGACAGACACCTGTACAGTTTCTGTTTCCAGTAAATACATTTCTTGCAATTATTCCTACATTGTTAACAATTTTAGTATGTTGCCTTTTTCACTTAATTTACAATAAATATTATGCTATCTATTTTAAAATTGTCTGTGTGTGTGTGCGTGCACTTTCAGGTTATGAGTTGACTTATGGCGATCCCATGAAAATATGTGGTATATAGTGCATATGTAGTACATATGATTTGTGATCTCTCTCTCTCAGAGCCAACTGAGGAGTCACCAAATGGATCAAATTATGATTTAACAGAAGATGGAATTTCAAGAAATGTTGAAGAGTTCCGTAAAGACTTTATTTCTAGAATATGGCTGACATACAGAGAAGAATTTCCTCAAATCAAGGGCTCAGCATTAACAACAGATTGTGGCTGGGGCTGCACCCTGAGGACTGGCCAGATGCTTCTGGCACAAGGGCTTATTCTTCATTTTCTTGGTAGAGGCAAGTTCCCAGGATCTGTTGGAAAATTATAGTATATTTAGACTGGGGAAATGAGTAATCAATGAAATTGGGTTGTAGATGTTTCTGAGAATGAAGGGTGTGTTAATGTTATAAATTGTATTGTTAGTGTACATTTCTTATTTGATTTTGGGAGGTGACTGGTCTGTGGTCATCCAGTGACCTTTATGGCTGAATGAGGATTTAAATCTGGATCTTCTAAGGTTCAAGATAACAGTCTAGTACAGCATATTATAATTGTGAAGTTTTATAAAAACAAAATTCTGAAATATTCTGACTATGAGTAAAAGTAGTGCATTTATACTTCCCCAAGCATGAGTGTATTTAAGGCGGTATCTAGACTGACGGATACGGCGCCCCCGTCACGTGCTAGGGGTTGTTGAGGATGCAGCATCCATACCGGCCTCACCCCAGCACGTGATGGGGGTGTAATCATGGCGGCGCCCTGTACACACGGGGGCCGCCATGATTACGTGACACACGCACCGCCTCCAAATGGAGCAGCGCGCATGAGACGCCCTTGCACTGCTGCAGGGCACTTGTGGCGCCCTTTCAGTGGTGCCGGAAGGAACTCCAAAACAGAGCTCCTTCTGCCATTTGTGTCACTGCTGCGGCCTTTAAACAACTGCGCCAGCGACACAAGGAGAAAGGGGCCGAGTGGCCCCTTTCTCCCTTTCCCCGCTGCTGTCGGTGTGTCCTTGGGGCTTGAAGCCCCAAGGACACCCCTTTCCAGGCCACAGTGAAGCGGCCTTTTGCCACTTCCCCGCGGCCTGGAAAAGTGGCGGATTGGGGCCTCGGGGCTGTCCAAAGGGGTGGTCTGTATACTGCCTGTTTCCCCTATGTATGCCTTTCCAGTTTTGTTCTTTTAATTTTTTTCAGATATTTTCCCTCTGATTTAGTGTGTTTCAAAAGGTTTTAATAAGCTCTGATAAATCAATATCTTGT
Organism: Sceloporus undulatus; assembly: GCF_019175285.1. Classification (NCBI taxonomy): domain Eukaryota; kingdom Metazoa; phylum Chordata; class Lepidosauria; order Squamata; family Phrynosomatidae; genus Sceloporus; species Sceloporus undulatus. The sequence goes on from NC_056525.1 coordinate 88,846,272, forward strand.
TAAAATGAGTTTCACAGTTTAGTTTTAAAATTTATGAAAACTACTTTTTATTTCATAATTTAAATATACATCTAAACTTAATGTAACTTTTTCAAAATACAGCTGCATTTATTCATGCATGAAAAATTCTTAAGTCTCAAAATACATAGCAACTAATTTTCATTATTTGTTTACTTTAATGGATAGCTTGTATTGTAAAATAAGTATTGTTGCACTTAAAACAAGTTAGTAACTGTGATATGCTTTGATTTTGTTGCGAGCCTTCAAGTCGTTTCGGACTTATGGCAACTCATAGGGTTTTCTTGGTAAGTTTTTTCAGAGGGATTTTGCCATTGCCATCCTTTGAGGCTGAGAGAGAGTGACTTGCCCATGTTCACCCAATGGTCTACATAGTTGAGCCAGGATTCCAGTCCTGGTCTCGAGAATCATAGTCCAATGATCAAACCACTAAACCACGCTGGTACTATTGCTTGATATGATTGCTAATGCTAAATTATCCACCTAGGTAATTCTTAATTTTAAATGTCTTAAAACTATCAGCAGTTAAATTATTTAAATTAACCAATTTGAATAGAAAACTTTTCAGTTGTTAATGACAAGGTAAACCTCTTTGACTTGAAAAAAGGAATTATACTGTGTTTGTAATACTGTCACAGACTGGACCTGGCCAGATGCATTTGTCATTGAAAATCCAGACTCTGAATCATGGACAAGTCACACAGTAAAAAAACTCACAGCATCACTTGAAGCATCTCTAACAAGAGAGAGGGAATTCAAGAAGCAGCCAAGCCCTCCTAATCAAATCCCAAAAGGGGAGTGGGGAAAAAGAGAAAGCAGAGAGGAACATTACCATCGAAAAATAATATCTTGGTTTGGTGATTCTCCATTTGCAAATTTTGGCTTACATCGACTGATAGAATATGGAAACAAGTCTGGGAAAATAGCTGGAGATTGGTATGGGCCAGCTGTTGTAGCTCATCTTCTGAGGTAAACAATCAACCACTTTGTCTTCCACTGTTCCATCAAACAAATGGCTTTTATTAATTTGGGATTTATTATTTGGGTTTTAAGGTGATTAAAAAGTTTTAAAAATTGAAACTTAGTACTATTTCATTGTCACTGGTGATTCAGTTGTGCAAATTGTGTTGCAGAAGTAGGGAGTGGTGAATGTGAGGTTCTGCTCAAGTTGCTTCCAGTCCAAAACACTAGAAATAATCCAGTTTGGGTCTGCTTTAACTGCCCTCGCTCAGTGCTAGGAAATCCTGGGAATTGTAGTTTGTTGTGGCACCAGAGCTCTCTGACAGAGAAGGCTAAATGTCCCACAGAACTACAGTTCCCAGAATTCCCTAGCATTGAGCCAGGGTACAGTGTACCCCGGGATACGAATTGACCGCGTTACGAAATTTCCGGTACGAAAAAGTTAGATAGGAAAAAACTGTCCGGGTTACGATGTTTTTTTCGGGTTACGAAATTTTTTTCGTGCGAAATTCAAACGCGACCGCTAGCCGCGCTTCGAAAAGCCTTTTCGGCTTGCAAAAATGCATCGGGTTACGAACGCCGCGGCGGAACGAATTAATTTCGTAACCTGAGGTAGCACTTGTATTTAAGCGGTCTCAAATTGAATTATTTCTGTAGTGTGTTTTGGACCTGTATTTCTGAGACATTCCACCAACTTTTTGAAGAGCAAAGATGCTAAGATCTGTTCCAAACCTAGCTTTTATATACAGTATCTTTAATGAAATGTTCTAAAAACTAACAACTCTTTTAACCTTGGAACATGCATAACATTATAGACTTCTTTTTTTAAATACTGTAACCTGGGGGCTGTAATGTACTGATAGTGTAATGAACTGTCAGAATTTAAAATTGATGTTTTCAGCATTTCTTTGCACAGATCAAGTTTTTGTGAGATTGTAAGTGTATGGGACTATTAATATTATAATTACATCATAGTAAAAGTAAAGAGTCTGTGACATTCAGGCTAAACTTTTTTTTTAAAGCTGAAAGTCAGATTTCTCAGTGCAAGATACATTTATGTTCCTTTTTTTGGACACCATTGATTTTGTATTTTTATAGACTTATGTTCTAAATGTGCCCCAATATGGTAATAAATTGAATCATTAAGCTTTCTAAGCACAAGAGGCCAAAGTGCAGATGTAGATTTTTTACATCTATATAGATGCAGAATTCATGTAGTGCTTGTATAGCAAGAATATTCATCTTGAATGAGGCTACAGGGAAATAGTACATAGTTTGAGGGGTGAAGGTTATTTGTGTATCCAGTTGTATTTGCAGAGATAAATAATTGAAATTTAGCACCAAAAGACACAGGCCTGTTACAGACTGCCAAAATAAAGCTGCTCCGGGTCTCTTTGGAGGTATGCTATTTAAATGATGCATGGGTCCTAAGAGTCCAGAGGTCGCGCCAAAGCCACACTCCATTCCTAAGCACTGGAGTGCAGCTTTGGTGCAGCTTCTGGATTCTTCGGATGCATGCATCATTTAAACATCATACCTCCAAAGAGACCCGAAGCAGCTTTATTTTGGCAGTCTGTAACAGGCCACAATTTCACAAGTCTCCTTTTCAGAATTGGCATGCTCAGGTTGAATGCACCTGTTTCAAAACATTCATGAACAAATTGCATATGTAAGACGATACAGTAGAGAAACTGGATTCCTCCTAGATCACCTTGATTATTATTATGTAGAATTCAGGTCAGTTGTAGTTTTATGCTCCCTTTCATGGGTGTAAGTCACAATGGAAATAATGAGTCTTACTTCTGAGTGACTAATTTGTGTTTATACTTTGAGCTGAGAGCTGCTTCATACAATGATTACCTGCACAGGTTACTATTTTGTGTTCAGCCTTTCCATTTGTATGGGTAGGCTACATTTGAAGGTAGTTTCCAGTTATGTATGCTGCTACAGAACTTTTCAAAGTAGTAGCCATTTTAGTCTCTTGCAGCATAAATAGGAGAAGGGGGGAGTAAAGTAGCACTACCTTTAAGACTAGCTGGTTTTTATTTTTGCATGAGATTTTGTAGATATAAACCCATTTCTTAGGGTGCTTACAGGATGCTAATAAATGCTCAGGTATAAAGCATATATACACACTTATGGGAGTCGGACAGAATGTAATAGGATCCAGAAGGATGCAAATCATGACACTTGCCCTAAATTTTCAAAGGCTGTGTATAGTGATATAGAGATGTTTACAATGGTTAGGTAGTGTTGATGTGTGAAAGCAGTAAATCTGCTTACCAAAAGTCAGTTTCTTGAGTGAGAAGATACCTTTCGTTATAGTAGAGAGGATTCTTGTATTAATATATGTAGTGTGCCATGAAGCCATTGCCTTACACCTGAAAGTATGTTATTTTTACATAGAAAAGCTGTGGAAGAGGCAAGAGACCCTGAATTGCAAGGAATAACTGTCTATGTAGCTCAGGATTGTACAGGTAAGTGTGCAGCGACAGGCCTTGCCCAGTGTTCAGAGCATTTCATTGTAAAGTGCTTCCATGAACAGAGTGGCATTTCTGTGTGTAAAGGGCCCTCTCCCTCATCATTCTGGATGATCTCTAGGAGACCCCACTGAACAAGCAGAACCCCAGCTATGATTTTCTTCATCCAGAACAAATACATAATATAAAATTTATACTTTGATTTTCATCAGTGTAGATTCACACAATTGTTGAGTTACTATCCAGCCAATGATCTGGGGAATCTGCTCTAGTTTGGATGCAAAGTTGGATTTAGGGCCAAAATTGTTACATAGGCTTTTAAATATCTGGGGAATATTTGGAAATGAAAACATAGCTGAAAACATATGGGACCATTTTTTTGTTTTTAATTGACAGAACTTTTTTTTTTTGTATCAGTAACATCTGCCATCAGCTGGTATCCTGAACTTACTCAGATGTTTTGAGCTCTTTCTTTTCCTCATCATGCACAAACCATTTTATATGATGTATTATTTTTTTCTTTCTACTAGGAAAAAAAACCCTGTGTAATTAAAAGTGTAGTTTAAAATGGACATTCCTTCTCTGCTGTGCTATTGAAGCAATTGAAAAATTTAATTTCCTTCTGCCCTGGAGTAATAACAAATGTGGTCACTTTGCATTGAATCCTCAAATATATCAGACAATAAAGCAAGCATCATTGGGTTAATCTGTTGGTCTTAAATACAAAGTTGTCATAGTGGATGTCTCCCTCTCACTTTCATATGCAGCCCGCTGGGCCATTGCAAAAATCTGCTCACTGCATTTTGGAATAGCTTTTGAGGGTTTGGGTGGAAGGGTTGCAGTAGAGAGGAAGAATGGCAGCACTGGATTCATAAAATGAATCTGGTTATCATCTGCTTTCAAACAAGGCTAGATATTTGTCCTTCAGTTAGAGTTCAAGAAGGCGTGTGAAGAAATAGAATGCTAGTCTTTTGACAGAGATGATGGTAGTATTTTTAGATGAATTCAGACTTACAAGGCGCTTTTCACTGAGATGTCTGTGAGGTGTGTTTATCCTACTACAAGGTACACCTGTAGTTTGATGGCTCAACAGTTTGCCTTCATGGGGAGGGTTAAACCTGAAGATAGAAACCCAGCTCCTTGTGCAGTGCCAGGGCAGGGGTGGATCATATCCCATAAGGAATGTTTCCCATCCTCATGCCTTTCAGCTATTTTGTATGAGAGTCCCAGCAATGACTTACTTGGTTGCAGTGTGGCACCTGGTTGCCATTGCAGCCAAGCCTCTGCCATTAAAAAGAAAGACAGATCTGAAGTGAGTTCTTGTCTGGTATCACTAATGCTATCGCTGGTTTGTGATGGCACAAGGCAGCAGTGAGAGGGATGTATCTGTCAAGAAAGCAAAGTCATGTTTTCTGACTCTTTTAAAGTTAGACCATGTCTTTTTGTTTTTGGTAAAAAAAATTATTTAGTTTGGATTTGAAAATGTACTGAAATAAGCTTGGTTATTTTTCTTGTATCTCCTTAAGTTTACAAGTCTGATGTTGTTGAAATGCAGTATTCTTTCATGGATTCTGAAAAGTTAGATGCCAAATCTGTGATTATATTAATTCCCGTGAGGCTTGGTGGCGAAAGAACCAACATGGAATACCTAGAGTTTGTGAAGGTATGAAAAGACTTCAGTCACTTTTCAGAAAGTGTTACTTGATGGTTTGAAAGTTAAGGATGGTAATCTTCAATCTATTAAATGTATTTATGATTTTTACAGCAGTGGATCATAAAGTTTGACTTCAGAAATTTGAAATTTCAGTATGTAGATATAATTGCAGGGCACAGATATTCAATGTTAAGACACATTATAACTATTCCAGTACCTTAATGGCTGCCTTTCTGACATAATAATTCAGGATGAAGACTGATCTGGCTTTACCAGTGCTGGTGTTTCTTCAGTGAGCATCCTCATGTGACTTTGATTTTAAAAGGTTACTTAGGATCTTCACGTGTTCTCCAGCCTTAAAATGCTGATTATAATATTGATCTTAATGGCTTCTTTGCCTTTTCTTTTTCTGTGATGTTAATAATTTCAAAGCAGTTGTCATGGAAATCCTAAAGAGAATTGCCTCAAAGAGCGGGAGTAGTTTGGTATACCTGCAGTCTTTGTATTCTGAAAGCCAGTGTAGTGTGATGGTTGGAAGTGCTGGATTAAGACTCTGGGAAACCAGGATTTGAATCCCTGCTTAAGCCATGGAAGCTCCCTAGTGACCTTTGCAAGCTGCAGTCTTTCAGCCTATGCAGAAAGCAGTAGCAAACCTCTGAATAGAAGAAAACCCTATGATAGGATTGCAGTAAGTCAGAGTCAACTTGAAGAAACCTAACAACAACACAGTGCTCCTGTTTGTCTCCTTTCCTAACACAAATCAACAGAATCAGCTATTGGAAGATGAAAATAATCATTGTTTTGACAAAGTATGGTACTGTTGTAGGCTGCTGTTAATGTAGGCAGTTAATCATTGTCTCTTTGTTTGCCTGTTGGTTTATAAAGTATTGCGTTTTCCCCTCTGCTCCTCTTTTTGTTTTAGGGAGAAAGGGTTAAAACAAAACAAAATAAAAGTTTAGCCTGGGCTTTAAAAAATGCACTTCAAAACTGGAAATCTCTGTTTTGTTATGAAAGGCTTGATGATCTGAGTTGTTAATAGAAGTAAAATGGCAGTATTGGAAGCATTTTGTGAATTTATATAGATATACAGTGATAATGTCTGATGCATGTAAAAGAGGATGCATTTGATTGTTTAGTAATCATGAGCACTAGTGTTCTGTTCCAATTAAACCTGTTTCATATGGAACTTAAAAGTTGAAAGTGATCAGTTAACACCAACTAAAATAACCAATATTTGCTTGATTTTAAAAAAATCCTTAGTTTTTGAAATGATATTTTATTTTACTCTGCTACTTGTAAACCAAAAACATATAATATTTAAATAAGAAGCCACATAAGGGTGGGAAAAGGCAAATCCACTTATACACAACAATACTATTTTTTCTTGTTACTGTGGATTAGCAACTAATGACATGAAGGGCGAAAACTGAGAAATCTAAAGGGGGCAATCTGGAAATGAATGGCCGGAGGGCTGTTACGGTTGCTTCCAAGCCCAATTCAAAATGCTGATAGTAACTTTTAAAACCCTAAATGGCTTGAGTGTAAAGTATCTAGAAGAATGTCTCCACCCCAATAGACAGCCTAGGTGCTAATATTAGCAGGAGAGGACAGGAGAGGATGATAGTACAGTGCTCTCTCCCCTTATGCAGGGGATCCGTTCTGCCCCCCCCTCCCCACGCACATAAGGGGAAAATTGAGTATGCTTGTGCCCTGTTGAAAATAATGGAATGTGTACACGCGGCATGTGCACCATTCATTTGAATCTCCCACAGGTTCAGCGTATGCTGAAAGCCACGGATGTGAAGCCCATGTATTTCATGGGCTTACTGTACTAGCAATGGAGGTTTGCATTTTAATGGCTTGTCAAAGAGATTTTCCTGTGGGGGTCCCTTCATTATGAAACACATACATACTTTAGTTAGAGTGGGTGGGAGGCAGAGAATGGTTTTCCTTGGCAAGTCAAGGTCAGGCAATTGGAAATGAATGAGTGATACGGGATCATACTGATTTCAGTAGGGAAGCTATGTGCTGAACAAGTGCACAGTTCTAAATAAGAATAAATTATTCTTTATTTTTTATTGGCTTTATTTTTTTAAAAAATTGATGTGTACGGGCTCTGTACTGAGACTATAGGATATAAATGAAATAATAAATAAGTTATTCCTTGTGACCTATAATCAAAGTTAAAATTAATTGCAACTTTCTTTGCATAACAATCTGGATAGCAGCTGGAAATAGATTAATTCTTGGACTTACAAAAATTCATTGGTGTTCTTGGAATGTGGTTCTTCTGAAAGTGTTTATCAAAATACCATTCTGTATAGAATAGAGTTTTTACTCTGTTTTATACTGCCTACCACTTTGTATCTTGTGGCTGTCATCTGGAGGTCCACACATGCATGATTTGCAATTATCTTCTGTGCAATATTTTGGATGAGCACAAGCATCTGCATGCTGAATGGATTTTTCTCCTTTGTAGGCAAAGAAAATGGGGAAAGATTGGTACACTTGCCCCCTCTGTATCCATATATATTTTTAATCTATGGATTCAACCATCCTTGGCTTGAAAATATTAAAATAATAATAATAATAATGGCAAATTTCCCAAAGCAAGCCTTGATATTGCCATTTTATGCAAGTGACACCATATTACTCCATAGATATAGGTATCCACAGGGGCTCCTGGAACCAAATCCCAATAGAGACGAAGGGCTCAGTTTATACTGAGGGATTAATTTCCAAGCATATTGTATAGAGCAAAAGCCAGCTACCATAGGATTAAGGCTACTGTATTTCCCACATAATGTAATCATAAACCTGAAATTACTTTTTGTTGTGATGACAGGGAATTTTGAGTCTTGAATACTGTATTGGCATTATTGGCGGCAAACCAAAGCAGTCATATTATTTTGCTGGATTTCAAGGTTAGTGTATTTTTTAATCAGATATGTCATCTTCAGTATGGTATTTCTCTTCCCCTCCCCACCAACACGCCAGAGCTCTGGAGTTAATATAAGACCCATGGGAAGTGGAATGATTAAAATAGCAAAATGAGTACTTTATTAATTTATCAGACCCACCAAAGTCCAGTCATTTGTCACTTGCCCCATATGGTAATTGAATTCTGTAAAATGTACATTTAATTTTCTTTGTTGCACAAACAAGGCATAATTTATCTGTTTCATCAAACTCTGAGCTTTTTGCTGCTTACTACTTGGCAGTTCTTAGTTATATATTTACCCTTTTAGTAGTTTAAATGGTGCAAGTTGATGACCAAATGACAAGCAAATATGTTCTTGCTGTCACGATGAGGAAGTGCAATGCATTTTTCATATGCAAACTCCTGGAATATAATTGTGTGTTTGTAAAAGTAATTTTATCTCCAAAAATTAAATGACAGTCTCATCACTTTATCAAAATTCTGCTTCCACAAGCATATTTGATTATGCAAAAGTTAATCTGTCCTGCAAAAACCTATGCTTCCATCAATGAATATCAGTCTGGCAGGCAGCTACTTGCTGGTTTTCTTCCCCCCACTGTTCTGCATAGAAATTGGATTGTAAGCAGTGTAATAATAAGGTGTTTTTTGAATTACTTGTCTTTTGTTTTGTCCTTGTAGATGACAGCTTGATTTACATGGATCCTCATTACTGCCAGTCTTTTGTAGATGTCAGCGTAAAGGATTTCCCCCTTGAGGTAGGATGGATGAAGAACTGACACTGTTTGCTTCATATATGAATCAAACACTAATTACTCTGATGGTTTCTTTTCATTTTAAAACTTAGTATAAGAAAAATGTTTAAAGGCGAAATACATTGCATTGCATGTTGATGTTTTATATACAATGGAATATTAAACAACATGATTTATACAATGTGTTAGATTTTTGCTGTGAGTCAACCACAGTTTGGCTACTAAAGATAGGGCTTCCATCGTGAAGTAACACAATATCAGTCCACATGATTTTCATTCATTTCTATACATTGTGTTGCACTTACAGGAGTTTCATGGATCTCAGTACTTGAATTTGATGAAGCTAGGTGTACAGCCACAAGGTTTGCAGTAGTGGTTTTGAATTATTGAGCCTTGTATATTTTGTACTTCAACTTTCACAATCCCTGATCATTAGCCATACTGTTTGAGGATTCTGGGACTTAAAACTAAAAATATTTGAAGGACTAAAGGTTGAAAACCATTGATCTAGAGCTTTTTTAATGGTCACAACCACCTCATGGATTGGTTCCCCAACAAAATTTCATTAGCCCTGAATCAAATTTAAATAAATAAATAAATAAATAAATATTCCTAGTCAATGTATTGTTGTAAATTTGCTTGGGGGGCGGGGGACGGTAGGAGTCTCATAAATACTATTGACTTTGTCCCTTAGAGTTCCCTTTCAGGCAAATTAGTGGGCTATAAATGTTTTAAATGAATAAATAATGTTGGATACCAGCGTCATTTCTTCATGAAAGAGAGTCCTCTCCATTGTGCATATTAGCATTATATATTCTGCTTTCTGCCAATCTCAGAAACTGCAGGTGTCATGGTTCCTCTAATAAAGTATCCACTTTATTCCCCTGGTTGGAGTGAGGAGGCAGGGTCTGCAGACCAAAGGGAAGCACAGTACCTCAGTAATTCATTTAGGACTTCTATTAGAGGTGGATCCTTGCAACTGAAAATAGAAAACCTACAGCATAGGTAGAAAACCACCTCATTTGAAATGTGGTGCTGGAGAAGAGTTCCACAGATACAGTGGACTGTTAAAAAGATAAACAATTGGATCCTAGAGCAAATGAAGCTGGAACTACCCCTAGAAGCCAAGATGACTAAACTAAGACTGTCATATTTTGGACACATCATGAGAGGACAAGATTCACAAGAAAAGACAATTATGTTTGAGAAGGTAGAAGGCTGTAGGAAAAGGAAGACTAAACTTCAGATGAATAGACTCAATCAAGGAAGCCTTGGCCCTGGGTCGGGAGGGCCTGAGTAAGGCTGTTGATGATAGAGTAACCTAGACGTCTATCATTCATAGGGTCACCATAAGTCAAAGTCAACTTCACAGCAGTTAACAACAACAGTTAAGAGTGTAAGGAAAGGCAACATAGCATCCTTATTTGCTGTAGTTCGGCCACTCGGAGGTTCAACATGAACTTACGAGGCAGTGGAGCAAAAACAGACAAAAAGAAAGACCTTAAAACTACTAAATCTGAAAGAACTTATTTCAGTATTTTTTACTATTAACAGTCACTTCTTTAGATATTTGGAGTAGGTGTTATTTCAACTATCCTTTGTAAAGTAAATGTTCAGCCCTCTGATGTAGAGATGAATGTGACAAGATAGAAATAGGTTGCCATGAAGTAGAACTCATTGACTGATAACGAATAATATGAACCCTGCCTCTATTATGTTTTTGAAAAGGAGGGGTGGTGGACAGAAAAAGGGAAAATCATTCAGGACCCATTTTCATTTCAGTACAGGACAGCTTTGCTTTGGTCTACTGTACTTTGAGAAAGGTATTCTTTGCTTCATATCCAAGGTTGAGTCATTTTATGTCCTCAGCAGTGGTTCTTTGGAAAGCTGCTTTTTTCTCCCCTCAAGTACATCAATGGAAAGAATGCTGTCATTATCAATATACATGAGGGATAGGGAATTAAAGGCTTCACACGGATCCTTGGCACGTTAAGGTCCTTGGTGCTGGTGATGGGGTGTCCTCCTACACCAGCTGTTGTTGGAGTTATAGCTTTATTTTCTCCACTTGGCACTTCCATTCCTACTCATTTTCAAGCCATGGCCTGCTAACACAGATATTTTTAACCCCAGTATTCATAAAGTTCCACAGTAGACCTGAGGCTTCAGGACCATCTTGGTTTGCTCTGTACTGCTTCCCTCTTTGTTTCACTCTATGTCTCAATACGTATGAAGTAGCTTATGACTGAAGTGGATACTACCCAGAATATATACATGTATGTATGTATGTGCATGTGCACTCACATACAGACACACATCTATAAAACTATATATGTCTGATTACTTGTCTGTTTATATGTATCTTTAAATCCATTAAATGATAACAATGTAATTGAGCTGAGCTTCTGGGGCTAGTAATAATGGAGGTTTTAGTAAGTCCTAATCTCTATATTTATTCCAACAAGAGTGGCAAAACATTCAATCATCTTTAATTACCAATTTAGTTTAGCCACAGGCTTCAGAGTCTTGTATTTCCAGTGGGCCCTTAGTTTGAATGAATCTGGGCACATACATTTTAACTCGCATAAAATTTTGAGAAATAATATTAAATCAGTTAGATTTGTTTTTTTCTAATCATTTTTTAATTTTCAGCTTTTCAACGGGGCAACCCTAACTAAATTTACAAGATATATTCAATTAGAAACATCATCTTAATATTTCAAGAGAAACAGTCATACAGAGACACACAGTCACTATTATTGGTTTAAAACCAGTGTGTCTATCTATCCTACGAATGCAAGATAAAATGAATCTACCTTATTTAAGGCATGATGACAGTGTGCCAATTCTGGGTGGCATCTCATTGTAAGAAGCACTTGCTTGTTTTTGCACTTGAATCAGACCTTAATGTTGAGTACATGCAATAATTTGTCCTTGTCTGGAAGTGTCAAACACAAAATAGAAATTGGTTTCTCATTCTAGGGTGGCAGTTCTAGACCTTGCTGTAGCATATGTTTTCAAAATTGATAAACTGTCCAGGTTAAATTTAAAATCAATCCAGTCTGCAGTAAGCTTCCAGAATCTGTTTGTTTGGAAGCTCTTGGCCTCTCTTCGGTGCATGTGGAGTTTATTTTTAAAGAACTGCAACATTCTGAATGTTCTGTGCTGCTTTTGGAATGCTTTTGTACATCTATTTTTGTGTCTCTATGGGAACTGCTGGCTAATGTATTACAGTTTTGTACAAAAAAAACCTTATATGCTAAGTTCCTTATTTCAGTAGGTTACTTTGCTATACATAGGCTATGTAGAAGACAATTAGATTTTTTATTGGCTCCATTTCTGTAAATTACATAGGGTACACTGAATGTCATAGCTATGGGGACAGTGAAAAATATGCCTGTACAATACAAATATCTGATTCTCAAATGAACTTCACTCCATTGCTCATAAACATTTGCATTTCTCTACAAATGATATCGAAAAGATTGGAGAAACCACTCTTCAAAAACAAGCCATACGATACCAAATTTTGCAACATTTGTGTAACCCATTAGCATGAGCATTGCTGTCCCTACATCCAACGTTAATGATACAAAGTGCAATGAAGTGTAAAAACAGTCAATATAATGCAAAGTTAGTATAATGAGAAATAATTTGTGCAGTTCTTCAGAGCCTTTGCAAACTCTGCTAAAATATCATTAGGAAGAGAAGTTGTTTTTATCACGAAGTATTTAATACTTATTGACAGTGTGCTGTCTTATCTTTAGAAGAAGCTTCTTTCTATCAAGTCTGAACATTCAGGGCTGACTGGCTGCCTTACTGCAGTTTCAGAGACTGATTTTTCCAGTCTTTCTTGGGAACTGGGGCCTTGTGCATTGAAAACATTTGCACTTCACTCAGAAATACATATGTAGAGTTATGATGGTGGTAGAAAATCCTATCAGTCTGCAAGTGTAATGTGTTCACAGTTCCAGTGTTATGTTATATTGTTTGCAATTGAAAGTGTTTACTTGAGATTAATTGAGAAGGTTTGATTTTTTTTCCGGTGAGCTTTATTGATACCTTCTTATACATTTATACATTTCTGATTGTGTTTTCCGGTTGTGTATAATTTCTGTCAACATCTAATGATCATACATATTGTTCTAAATTAATCATATTTACAGCTTTTGTAATATTCTGTACAGAATCTGCTTATTTTCTCTGTACAACATGTTTATTTTGCTCTAACCTGTATTTCCCCTTAAATAATGCCTCCCTTCCTTCTCCCTTTTAATTGAGAAGGTTTAAGATTAGCTAGATCTCTGCAATGCCACAGAATCATTATACCACTTCTTATTTCTGCTTAGCAAGAGATTATGATATTTAGTATTTTAAAGCTGTTAACTGGCTTTAGTAGCAATGGTTTTGCTGTACAAATATGCTTTTTTGTTAGCTGAGTTGCTAAACTCAGCTAATTCTTTGTTCATGCTCCCTGTTTTCTCACTGAACCAATGAAAGGAGCTGGATCATTGGTCTTCTGTTACTGCTGTTAAACTGTTTTAAAATATATTTGTTCACAATTACAGTCATTCCACTGCCCTTCTCCGAAGAAAATGTCTTTTAAAAAAATGGATCCTAGCTGCACAATAGGGTTATATTGTCCAAACGTCCAAGGTTTTGAAAGAGCATCTGAAGAAATAACTAAGGTAAGCATCCAGTTAGTGAAAGTGATAACTGCATCTCGCTTTTCTTTTCTTGAAATTGTTTTAAATACAGAGTGGGGTTGTTTTTAAAGAAATGCCTCCAGGCCTTGAGCCTTCTGTACAGTATATGTAAACAGTTCTATGATCAATTTCATCAGTGTAAATGACTGGTAAAATCTGTAGAATATGTATGTATATATATGTATGTATATTCACTCACCTGCAAATCCCCTCTGTGGATGATGTTGTTGAATCATTCATTTAAGATATTTATATTCTATTCTGCAGATTTTACCAGTCATTTACAGTGATGAAATTGGTCACAGAAATGCTGAGACGTTTACACACTCACACACACACACACACACACACACACAAGTATGTACAGCACTGTGTAAATTTACAGCGCTTTATAAATAAAGGTTAATAATAATAATAATAGTTGTACAGAATTGCTTTTCTCTTCTTGAAACCAAGCTGCACCTTGGAATACACTTTGGGGGATGGGTGGGAAATCACTGACACAGTTTGATTGTTTTGTAAATGATCTTACAAGACATGCATATAAGACTATTGCCAAAGTTAATGGATGTCTTGAGACCTTATACACGTAGTAACCCCCCCTCCCCGCATGCTAGTCCTATATATAAAAAACCAAGTACAGGATTAGCCCACTAGGTGGCAGCATTTAAACGAAAATATTTCTGCAGAACCCATATTCTGGCCACTGGATTGTCTTATTTGCAAAGGAGAATCTTGGGGCAATCAATTCCTTGGGAATGATTTTAACTGGAAATAATGTAACCAAACCAAATAGTGCATTATAAGTTGTTAGTGTAAGTTAGTACTTTTTATATGTATGTGAAAGTAGGTACATTCCTAGATCCAAGTAAACCTAGACTTATTTGTTGCAATTGATCACGGGGTAAGAAAAGGTAAGAAAACTGTTACATTTAATACATTGAAAGGAAACAGCTACTCTGTTCCTCCAATAAAATACTTCATTTTCTCTTTATTGCTGGAGCTTGCTCCAATCTACTCATCTGTTCATTTTCATCAAATTGTCATAAAGATTTACCTTGCTCAAAAGCACTATAGACATTCAAATGTCATTCACCAGGATGATTTATTGAGCTTTTGTCTGGGAGTGGCATTTTTGGTTTTCATTGTACCACTCCTTTCAACACTTTCAGCTTCTAGGGTTTAAGAAGTGAAGTTTTGGAAGTTCAAATAATAGTAAAATTCTAAGAAGAACTCGTGTATAATAATCAATACTCACTTAACTCATTTTTATTTCTTTACACTTTCAGTATTTGAAGCTGACTTTTTTTTAAGTATTCAGGAATGTGGGAGACCTGATCCTTTAAAATTCCTTTTTGAGGCTACAATTCTGAGAATTTTTCAGGCAGCCTGGCCAGTTGTAGTCCAAAAAAGTAACATCTCTAAACTCTGTTGAGGTATTGAAATTTGTAATGCCTTCTGTTAAAATAGAGCAAAATTTATGCTGCAGATGTCATCTTCAAGAGTGCTTTTGGAGATAGGGAAGCTGAAATAGTGACTTGCCTCAGGCCAGAATGTTCATCACTGACATTTAAATTGGGGGCTTCCTGGCTCACAGACCACACTGGTAGCCACCAACTATAGCAGCTCTCAGAGCTGTAGGCAGAAGAATTTGTTCAGCAGAAGAAAGAAGCATTACTTTACTGAGGGGGGAAATCATCACGCTGATTCTAATTTTATTATAGTATTTGTCATGTGTATGATTCCAGAAGAATCACTCTGTCCCTGTGTAGACAAATGCTGCATCGAAAGTCAGCCCTTGCGTTAGTAATAAGGAATCTCGTATGTAATTGTTTTCCATGACTAGAACACATTTTCTACTATGGAAGACAATTACACCATATATTTGAAACTTTGTTTTTGAAGTGGCTCTGATTCAGTAGTCTTTGTCCACGAATGCATATGGATCTTCCACTGCATGTGAATCTTTTATTTGATATGATTTTAGATAGATTTTAAAAAAAGTTCTAGTAAGTATATGGAGAATGCCCAGAAAATGTTTAAGAAGCAGACCAAAGATTGTCAGTAGTACATCCATTTGGTAAATCAGCTTGAACTTGTCATAGATTGCACAGCTTCTATACCATCTTTCTCTTTAATAATTATATCTGACATGGAGGAGGAATGAAAAATTGGTATAACTTGTGCCACAAAAGAACAGTTTCATGCAAGAAGTTTGTCCTTCAACATCATCTTAAATTCCACCAATACTTACCATTTAGAGCAGGGTTGGGCAAAATATGGCCCTTTAGATATTATTGGACTGCAACTCACAGCAGCCCTAGATAACCTAATCAAAAGTAAAGAATGCTGGGAGTTACAGTCTAACATCTGGAGGACCACACTTTACCTGCCCTTTAGTTAGAGGATGAAGTAGTTAATTCTGATTCTAATGGGAGCCTTCTGTCCTTGTCTAGGATACAGTGCTTTTGAAACCACAGGAATAATGCATGTTGCCTTTGAGAGGTGTGTGTGTGTGTGTGTGTGTATGTGTGTGTGTGTTATTTGTGTGTGTGTGTGTGTGTTATTGGAGGAAGTTCATTAAATACTGAGGAAATGAGTGAACTGCTTTCTCTTGGTGCTAATGGCTGTCATGTTGTAGACACCTGTCAATTAGGTGGCACAGGCCTGCCAGCTAATTTCACAGGCTACCAAACAGCCATCAGAGTGCCATGAACTTCTGTCACTGATCTGGGCTACATTGATCCAATAGTCAAATAATAAAAGGCTGCATCCAATTATCCCATCCCTTGAGATCTATTGCCCTATGTCATCTTCCTAAAATTTTATCTTACCAAATGAACCCCCTCTTTTCTGCCTCTTCTCTGCTTACCACTGATTGTTTCTAAGTTCCCTTTCACAGTACTACCAAAAGACTGGATTTTGATGAAGCTGGTTAAAGTTGGATCAAATAAAATGTGGAAACTGTGGTTCTGGTTTTACTGTAAACAAGATTTTCTAGGACGTAATTGTTGTTTAACTAGTCCTTTAACATGAACCTTATCTGGAGAGTAATGTAGCTTTATTATATAGTGCTGTCATTCTCTTTGTAGTTCATTTGATTAAAATTGTAACAAGGCAAAGAGCTGAAGTGGTATAAGTATTCTCTAAGCCAGAAAATCCCTGATTCAGATTTCACCTTGGCCAAGAACTTGCTACGTTCAAGATATTAGAAGAAAAAGCTGACTAGATGCATGCAAGATTTGTTGATTTTTCTGTTGGGCACATGGTGTAATGTCTAAAATGGTAACTTACGTATTTTTGCTGTACAAACTCATAGATGTTCTGAGCACAGGTTTAGCATGCATACTTAGCTGCAAAAGAGATGTAGGAGATGTAGAACTGACAGGTACACCAGAAACGCAAAAAGCAGATTGAGTAATTTGATTTTCATCTTATGTCTAATGTTTTTTTCCTTAAAGTTAAAAACAAGTGCTCAGCTGACAAGTAAGAACAATTCAAGTTGTCTTCTAATCAATGCTTTCTCTTTAATATTGTGTTTTCACTATAGATTCTGAAAGCTTCATCTAAGGAGAAATACCCCTTATTTACTTTTGTAAACGGACATTCTAAAGACTATGATTTTGTGATGAGTCCAACCCAGGAAGAGAGAGCCCTCTCCTCTGAGGATGAAAACACAAAGTTGAAACGTTTTAGTACTGAGGACTTTGTTTTGCTGTGAGGACACTTTTATGTATTCATTTAAAATGTTTTAAGCCCCTTCTTTTTGCCTGTTCAGATTTTTAACATAACTTAACAGCAGGATAAAAGTTAATAGATAAAACATGAACAAAATAGAAATCTGTAGAACAGGTAGCAATAAAGCAATAGAATAACCATGAATTATAGGTATTCTCAAATATATTTTTACCTGTTGTCTAAATGCCAGCTGGGAGAGAGAGTAAGCCCCATCTTTGAGATATAGTTCCTCAGTATAGGTGCTGCTACTCAAAATGCTGTGCTCTGCATAGACACTTCAAACACTTCCAAGCCTCTGACAGTGACTCAGGTCTGATCTTCCAAGATGGTGTCCACCATACCATCTGTCAATAGTGAGTTCAACATACTGGAGATATAGCCCAAATTAGCATGAACACAATGATTTACCAACTTGGCTTGCCTGATGGGGAGGAAGAAAGACAGTGGGTGAAAGGAAGGCCATCTCTTAGCCTATTCCAACATATGTATCAAGCAGCACGACGTATGACATCAGTGTTTTATATATTAATTGTCATAATGTAGAGAGATCTTGTAGCACCTTTGAGACCAACTGAAAGAAAGAAGTTGGCAGCATGAGCTTTTGTAGACTACAGTCTACTTCCTCAGATAAATAATGAGCTATATTAGAGATGGTACCCAAGCCGAAACACAAAATTCACTTATGTTTCATATACACCTTATACACATAGACTGAAAGTAATTTTATACAATACAGGATGACTGGTTATTCTGTTCATAAGCCCAAAAGTTCCTAAAGGGGTTTACAGTATGTTGTTTACCATAAGCATCATAATAGGAATTAAAGTTTTGTTTAATATAGAAAGTGGCATAATTCATTAAAAACAGGATTAACAATTCTAAGGCTTGAGAAAATGGTAGGTTTTTCACCTGTGTTGAAAAGATAACTAACTCCTGGGTAGACATTCCAAAGACAGTATGCATAATGATAGAGAGAAAATAAAGAACTTTTGGAAGATGTCGAAGGATAATCAATGCAGTAAACCAATGGATGCCTCTTGCAGATCTGCGCTTGATTGGTGATGGGAACCAATTGACAATGGTGACCAGGGCCCAAAAAACCATCTAATTAAAAATAATAATTGTAAGCCACTCTGATAGCCTTTAGGGCTGAAGGGCGGGTTACAAATACCATAAATAAATAAATATAAAATGTATGGGATAAATAAGGCAGCTTTGGGGGCATGGCGGTCAAACGATGCATGCTCCCAAAGTTGCTGGAAGCTGCTCTGGTGCTGCAGTCTGGTCCAGGAGCAGATTAAATCCAACTCCTGGAGGCATTGGTTTGGGACCATGGCAGCAGCCCACTTTGGGAGTGGGCCATGTGGTTGCTGTGGTCCCAGCCCGATCACAACCAGAGTGGCTTCTGACTGTTCCTTCCAGGCCATCTGGTCAGGGCCCAGGTTTGCCCATGCATACTGAAAAGGGCTGAGACCTAATAGCAGCTCCATTCACTTGCTTCAAGCACTAAAACCACCACTGACCATCGAAAGAGAAACAGGCCCCACATGGTTGTCACGGAAGTTACAGTCCACTTGGCAAAAGGCATGTCTCTCCTTTGTTTGATCTAAAACAGATGTCATTGAGGCCAAACATATGAAGTTTGCTCGTGAAAATGCCCAAATTTTCCCAATGTGTACATATGGCTTAGGAAATGATGTTAGGTAGTCATTGTCTTCGTACTGCACTCCAGCTCTGCAGCACATAGTGCTACTTGTAGCTGTTACAGAAGATGTTGAACAGCTGAGTTATGTTATTGAGCCAATCTATACTGAGGTAAATACAGTCCTTGAAACAATACTGTCAGTGCATGCCAAACTTGGTGTTATCTTTATGTCCTGAAAGTGAATGCTGACAAAGTCCCTTCAAAAATACATGAATAAGTGGCATGTGCTCTTAAATTTTAAAATGTTGCAATTTAATTTTTATCTTTAAAATAATCTTTTGTAAATGTCTAAATTATTTTTTTAACAATAGATAAACATAATGAAGTGTTGTACTTGTAAAATCAGATATTGTCATTCAGATGTGGAAGAATGTTGATGTGCCAGGCTTGATCTCTCAGATGTGTTATGCAATGCTTTGCAATTTCTAACCATTCTGGATTCAGATGGATCCCTGACAGTGGACGGATTCATTTGTTAGTTAATTTTTTATTTAGGTTCCATTTTTATTTCATATTGCTGGTGATGCCTTATCAAAGTAACCAAAGCACAGGTATTATTTGTACATTGTAATATGGTTCAGTTCAGCAGGTTATCAGTCAGCCCATTTAAGGGAGAAAGACAAGTGAAGTAGCCTATGTTGTGAGTTTCCAATTTGGATTAAAATGTTTTGAGAACACGTATTTAAGATATCACTTTGTTTTTAACCTATGCTTAATGTGGCTCAAGAGCCAGACAATAAAAATATTAGTGTTACTCTGCCTGAACCCCGATAATGTTTGATACTGTAATTATGAAATGCCAGTCTTGCAGTGTGTCTTGCTTGGAAGTATCTCTGCTTTTTAATGGTGATACTGATGCAATTATGTAAGCGGAGCAGTGAGTTAAGGTGCTGCTTAGCAATATGATCTTATAATGACTACTCATTAAGATTGTAGTTCAACCTTAATAGGAAAAAATAATACAGTATTGGCAGTTTTACAGGATATGTTACTAATGTTAGGTCACAACCAATCACAGAAGAAGAAGAAACAATTGTTAGGTGGGAACTGTGTTTTGTTTCCTTTCTGCAAATATAATTTCAGTAACTATAATCTTAGGAGTGCAGCATTTAAATCAAAGCCTATAACTGGGGTAAGAACACAACAGCAAATAAACATGGGAATGATATCCTGATGTTGTGGTATGTCTAGCCACTGTGCATGTAGAGGTACAAATTCTTTAACATATTGATTTCTAACATCAGACTTAATTTCAGCATAGCATATTACAAAATTTCCACAGATAGTGAGTGCCCAAGTCTCTATTTTTTAAAAACTTATTTTTGTAGCAGGGATAATTTCATAGAGGACAAGCTATGTAAAATAACCTGGTTATTGTCATGAACCAGCCTTAACATTCTGCTGCAGCTATGTAACTGAATACATAACGACCCCTTAAAATACCTGTTTAACACAAAAGAATAAGAACTCTATTCAGGAATTTATATGAATGTACATATGGCTAAAACTGAGGAGCAGGAGCTGGATAGTATTGAAGCTCCAGCCCCCAATGCCCCTCAGCACTCAATTTTGACCTGGATCTTCATGTGTTGACCTTGAATATCTGAGGAAGGCTGGGTGCTTACAGAATTACATTATGAATTGGGTCTCCCTTATCTAATACGTATTTACGTATACGTATACAAATACCTGTATTTGTATATATGTATATAATGACCAAGTCTACCTAAGTCTAAACACAAAATTTACTTATGTTTCATATCTACCTTATACATATAGCTTGAATGTAATTTTAAACAACACTTTAATAATTTTGTGTATGAAACAAATTGTGTGTACTGTATATTGAACCAGCAGAAAGCAAAGGTGTCAATGTCTCAGCCACCCATGAAAAAAGTTTTGGTTTTGGGGGGATTTCAAATTTTGGAATACTGTACCAGATAAGGGAGACTCAAATTGTACAAAGGACATTATTGAGGTTGTGCAGGCAATCCTATGTATGATTATACAAAAGAAAGTTCTAATGTATCCTGTGGAGTTTTTGTGGGTTTTTCGGGCTATGTGACCATGTTGTAGAAGAGTTTCTTCGTGATATTTTGCCAGCATCTGTAGTTGGCATCTTCAGAGAAATGCTGTGGAGCTTACTTCCTGGTGTATTTAGGATTGCAACTGACATCTGTTTGCCCACTCATGTTTTTAAAATGAACATGGCTGGAAAATTTCTGCATCAATCTGTTAATCTAATCTATTTATTTTTTCACTGTTAGTTATACAAATGCCTTAATAAAGCAAATATTTGGTGTAAAAAAATTAAATATGATTAATCAGTGAGTGAAAGCTTTATATGGGTAATTGTGTGTAAAAAAAAAATCAGTGTGTAAAATATAAGACTCTGTTAAGATTGTGGCAGAAGCACTTGCCATAGCTGCATCATCATTCCTGCTATCTAGAATGAAGAACAGTTATTAGTATTATTAATTATTGCCTATTTACCAATAACTAATGGTGTGAAACAGGGTTGTGTTCTCGCTCCAACTCCATTTACAATCTTCTTCAGTATGATGCTCCAAAGGGCATTTACATACGCTACCGTACTGATGGTAGCCTGTTTAACTTAAGCCGTCTGAAGGCTTGCACTAAGACTCTAAACTATCTAGTCCGTGAGCTGCTTTTTGCTGACGATGCTGCCCTCGTTGCCCATACAGAAGCAGCTCTGCAGCGCCTAACATCTTGCTTTGCTACAGCTGCAGAACTCTTTGGGCTGGAAGTCAGTCTGAAGAAAATGGAAGTTATCCACCTGCCTGCACCACAGGAAGAACACTTCCATCCCCACATCACTGTAGGCACATCTGTGCTTAAGTCCATCCAGCAGTTCACCTACCTGGGAAGCATCATCTCCTCAGATGCCAAGATTGATAAAGAGATTGATCACAAACTAGCAAAGGCATATAGTGCATTCGGAAGACTTCACAAAAGAGTCT
>NC_056525.1:88868303-88900803 GCF_019175285.1 Sceloporus undulatus
ATCCCCACATCACTGTAGGCACATCTGTGCTTAAGTCCATCCAGCAGTTCACCTACCTGGGAAGCATCATCTCCTCAGATGCCAAGATTGATAAAGAGATTGATCACAGATTAGCAAAGGCATATAGTGCATTCGGAAGGCTTCACAAAAGAGTCTGGAGTAACAAACACTTGAGGCAAAGCACAAAAATCAGTGTGCATAGAGCCATTGTACTGTTTATTCTCCTTTATGGGTCTGAAACATGGGTCACCTATCACCAACCCCTACAACTCCTCGAACGCTTTCATCAGTGCTGTTTACGCAGAATTCTAAATATACACTGGACTGACTATGTGACAAATATTGCTGTCCTTGAGCAAGCAGGGATCACTAGCATTTAGGCCATGCTATTGAGGATGCAGCTGTATTGGGCAGGACACGTTTCTAGGAGGAAGGACCATTGCCTCCCCAAAATAGTATTCTACGGTGAACTCGCCACAGGTCAGCATAAGAGGGGCGCCCCAAAGAAGAGATACAAGGACTCCCTGAAACAACATCTCAGGCTTGGCCAAATTGATCACCAACAATGGTCCGCCCTGGCCTCGCACTGGGAGGCATGGAGATGCACTATCCACGATGCTGCAGCCTTTTTTGAAAGCTCACACCGAACGAGTCTCGAAGAAAAACGACAATGCAGAAAGAACCACAACCCAGAAACATCACCCAAGGAGACTTTCTGCTGTGCTTTCTGCAACCGGACTTGATTATCTCGGATTGGCCTTTTTAGTCATCAACGTGCTTGTAGAAAGTGCGGGATGAGTCCTTCCTGAATCTTCATTCTCGAAGTAAAGCCAGAGAGAGATTTATTTATAGCCCAACTTTTCCCCAACTGGAGTTCAAGGTGACTTATAAAAACTGAAACAAATATAATTAAGGAATGCTTACAAAGACATACAAAAATTAGTTAAAATGCTATTAATCTATCTGTAGAATTAAAACATTTTAAAACACATCTATAAAAGATGAAGATAATGATCAAAAAATACTGCATGATATTAAAAGCTTTTTGAGTCAGTTCTTAAAAGTTTCTGGGAAAAGAAAAGTTTTCATTTTCTCGCAGCAAGAATGAAGTGTCCATTAAACACACTGCATCTCTTCTTGATCATGGATCTCTAAGATATATTTATCATATGAACATACAGCTCTATCTTCGCTTCACATTGTGCCAAAGACTTTTGCACACACAAGTGTGTATGTTTTTCATTGACACATGACATCCTAGGTTTTTCACTAAATGGAGCAAGCACTATTTGCACTCCTAAATGTTTAAAGCCACTGTAAAATACAGTTTATCTCATTCAATGCCTTTAGCTTCTTTTTAAATAAGAAATAAAGGCTGAATTTACCCTTTTCTTTTAGTTGGCTCCCATGAGCGAGAGAGCTCACCTGACTAGCATTTATGTGGAAGAGAACTCTCAAGGACAAATCACTATTACTTTAAACTCTTTAAACTTTTTTAAATGGAGACCTTATGTAGTTTATTAAGAGATCCCATATTTTTTATTATCTTCAAGAGCCATCAAACTTCTCTTTCAACAGGCAGACAATCGTTGAATTATTATTATATTTATTTCTATCCCACTTTTCCCCCAGTTTGGGACTCAAAGTGGCGTACAACAAATTAAAAAAACACCACAATTGTTAAAATTTCACAAGCTATTAAAGGTAAAATGAGATTTTAAAAAGTGCTATATACATGAGAAAAGTTCTACCTTTTAACAATGAACTTTTGCCTTTAAAAAAAACAACCTCAATACTTTCCAAAACATCAGATCAGTAGGAGGGAGGGGTTTTTAGTGGATGTCTTTTGTATTTTGATTAATCAATCTTTACAATAGAATCTAATGTTTTCAATAAATATACTGCAACTACTATATTTTTCTAGGCCAACATAACCTGGGACTTCCCCATGCACAGATGGTGGTCATTCACTTACTGTTACAACATACCATGCTTGATAATAGCTTAATGTTTTTCATGTAATTTATTTTGAATGTTTTCATGCTGTACACAAAAGCATGGAAGCTCAGTTTCTTTGGCAAAAGATGATCTGTCCAGACAAATTTCACAGTGTACTCTTCCTCTCATCCTAGCTTATTTATTCAAATTATTTATAGTGCACCTTTAATCATAAATGATAACAAGGGGCCAAAACAGATAGATAGTGTGCAACCACACACTATGTCCCAACCCAGCTGTTTGCCAATGCAAAAAGAAGTGGCAGAAAGCTGCTACTTTTTGAGCTGGCAAAATGCTGCCTTTTCTGGTGCCACTGTGGCTTGCAGTGCTCCTGCAGCATGCAACGTCTTAACACCACGCAGCTGGAGCACCGCAAAGCTGTGGTTGGGCTGGCGGCTTCACATTGGCTTCCTGCCGTCGTCTAACTGACATGCCCAAGCCGCCAGGAAGCTACTGCAAAGGGGCCATCTGTTTTGGCCCAAGGTGGTTTATAAGGTAAAACCAATACAGTAAAAACAACAAAGCATATAACCTATCCAGAATTCTATAAAATTGTAGCTAAAGATCAGTTCATAAGAATATCTGCCTGAATATATAACTTCTTACTAATGGGTGGAATACCTTTACTATAGGTGCATAGGGTATCTCTAATGGAAGGCCATTTCACAATATTAGGGCCACTGCAAAAAAAAAAAAAAAAAAAAAAAGTTCTCCCTTGAATCCCCTTAAAATGTTATCTCTGACAGATGTGGCCTGACTTGAAGGACCTCTTAGGGCCATCACAGATGGGCAGCTGGAAGCTGCCCCTTCCTGTTTCGAGTTGGTGCCACAGCACCAACCCACTCCCTAAAAGAAGCTACTCTGAGCAGCTTCCTGAAAGGGCCATCATAGGCATGTTAGGGTTAGGGTTAGGGTTAGGCCCCTTCCAGCCAGCACTATTTTGCCGTTGTGCACCACAGACGTCATCATAGCACACGTGTGGATGGGCGTGCGCCATGATGGCAGCAGGGCGGCAGAACTAGGGCTCTGAGCATCTGAATGCTCTGTCCTAGTTCAGCCCTAGTATGCGGTCAGGTCGGCACAAAGTGCCAGTCTGTACTGCCTTTTAGTGAATTAGTCTGTATAGGAGGCAGTTCTCTCAGCCAAACCCAAGCCCAAGCCACTCAGTGTCTTATAAGTCAACAGCAAAACCTTAAACTCCGCTCAGGAATGATGGGCAGCTAGTAGCTCTTAACACATTCAGAAAGTGTCCTTATCTGCAAAGGCCTGTGTTACAGTGGTGACAAGTGAAATTACTAAGTTACTATAAATTAATGTTTTTCAGTAACTACAGGGGACTTTAATTTAAAACCATGTTAATTACATGGTGATTCGCGTTACCTCTGCTGCATTATCTCCCTGAAATCTCTGTAATTAATTTATGTCATTACTGTTGTTGCTGCTGCTGCTTTCAAACACAAACGATCCTAGCCTTCTCTATCACACACCCAGCAGTAGCCTGTTTTCTTAAAGGCATCTTTACAAACCAACACCTGGCTTTAGTTTTCGAACATGGTACGTTGATTAAAGATGCTAACAAAGATGAGATTAAAATGACCAACGCATTATTTAGAATCATGGGAAGTATAGCTACAATGTCTGATACAATTGCAGAGGGGAGTTCTCTCACTTATCTTCCCAATGGAACTGACCAGTTTGAGTCTGTCACGAATGTCAACATAAAGAATCTTCCTTGATTATGATCGACCTCCTTATTTTTACCATGACTGCCCTTTCTCAGTGGTGGAAAATCAGGTTTTTAGGTATGGGTTATAGCCAAAATTTAAAACAAGGATGGGCAATTTGTGGTTGTCAGCATGTTGCTAGAGTGTAACTCCCATCGTCCCTTATAGGTTGCTATGCTAAATAAGGCTGATGGGAAATGCAGTCCAATATCATCTGGAGTGCCATGGTATGCTGTTCCTTCTCAAAGTTTAACTCATTGTAAATGGGTTATATGAAATGACGGGTTTAGTAACAGTACTTTCTAAGGGAGAGTCTGTCCACCTTCCTAGATTGTATTTTATCTGCATTTTCTGCATGAAACAAGCTCTCTTCTGTGAATGTCAGCAAAGGGTAGAGTTTTAAAATCCCAGCTATAACTTACAAAACCTTGCCAGTCAAGTAAGTCTTCTACTCTGCCTAACTCTAACATGAACTCTGTGTGGGTGCACTCTTTTGATGTGGCCAAGGTAACATCTAGTCTCGCTGTTTACCTTGAATGAGAAATCAGTGTGTTGTTGGTTGTACCCCACTCCCTTGGGCCCAAACTATTAGCCTATACCTTCATCTTTTGGCCATAAAGAGAGAAATACAGTCAGCCCTTCTTATACATGGATTTTTATACATGGATTCAAGCATGCAGAGTTTGAAAATGTTCAAAAAAAGTATAAATTTCAAATATCAAACCTTGATTTTCCATTTTTATAAGGGACACCATTTTGCTATGTCATTATATTTAATGGGACTTGAGCATCCACGGATTTTGTTATACATGGGGGATCTTGGAACCAAAACCCAGCGTATAACAAGGGCCCACTGTATAGCATACATTCATCTGGTGTATGAAACTGTAAAATCGATCTGTATTTAGTACTGGTAGCAATCATGCAGGATAAGTTCTTCAAGTGTAAAGAAATATAATTAAATACCAAAAACTAAAGTCGAAATCATCCAGGCCATAGCATTTCACGTTTCTGTGTATGGGTGTGAAAACTGGGCACTGGAGAAAGTTGACAGGAAAAGAACAAACATTTTAAATGTGGAAGAGAATTCTGTGGGTACCATGGGCTGCCAAAAAGACAAATGACTGGTTTTTAGAACAAAGCAAGCCTGGACTCACGAGAAGCAAAGATGATTAAACTGAAGTTGTTGTCCTTTGGACAATTCATGAAAGTACATGACTCATTTGAAAATATGGTAATGCTTGGTAAAGTGGAAGGCAGTAGGAAGAGAGGGAAATGACACAACAATGTGGATTGACTAAAGGAACAAAGTCATGCCCCTTGGTTTGCATGACATGAATTGACCTGAATTTCACTTATATGGATATCATAAGTTGAAGTTGATTTGACCGCAAATATCAATAATGGTATATCCCAAAGTGAAACTTACCTATGACACAATCCCTCGCTCCCATTCTCTGCTGTGACAGGTATTGTCAGGGCAATCCTGAGGTGAAGGGGACGCTAATACTCTTCCTACTTCCAAAAATCACCTGACTATGGTTGCATCTACAGCTAAATACAGCCGTCCAGACTGGGGGAGGAAGATGTGCAGGGTAGGCTGTATAATATCATCTCTCTGCCTGCACCACCATTACCTGTCCTGCCATTTGGCATGTCCCCTCACTTTTCCTAATAGCAAAACCAGTGTTCTCCAGCATTGATGTAAAGCGATTTCTCTGCAGAGACCAAATTTTGAAGACTCTTAGAGATGTACTGCAAGATGCTAAGTGTGTCTGTCACACACACCCTTCATGTCTCAATATCATGCTGTGCCCAGTAGTTCTTAACCTCCATACTTCAGACCAGTTTGCAGAAACTGGAATTAAGAGAAGTCAGCAAATTCAATATTTGAATAGTAGATATTAAACTAAGAGTAACAACAAATACCTGTAGATCAAGGGTGGACAATTTGTGGACTTCTAGGTGCTGGATTTCAGGTTCTATCTGCCCTTGACAGCAACTGCCAGTAAGGGAGAATGGGAACTGCAGTGCAAGGACATCTGTAGGACCACACATTCTCTATGCCTACTGTAGGGCAACCTTTGCAGGAGAAAAAAGTCTACAAGTATACTTCCAAAAATTTATTCAAGCAGTTGAGGGCCCAGATTCTTTCCACTGTAGCTTTTCAGAGGTGCTGTGAGGACATTCTTGTCTTTGAATGCGAAATCTTTGTCTATTGCTCTCCTTGCATCTGTATCAAGCAGAACCCTATTTTTCTAACTTAGGCTGCATCTGCACTGCAGAAATAATACACTTTGACATTACTTTAACTGCCATGACTCAATGCTACGAAATTCTGGGGTTTATAATTTTGGTAAGATTCTCTGTTGGAGAGCTCTGGTGCCACAACAAACTACAAATCCCAGAATCCCATAGCATTGAGTCATGGCATTTAAAGTACAGTGGTACCTCGGGATACGAAATACCCAGGTTACGAAATTTCCGGGATACGAAAAAATCCCATTGGAAATAATTGTTCCGGGTTACGAATTTTTTTCGGGTTACGAAAATTTTTTTTGGTGCTTTTCGGCGCTTTTTCGCACGAAACGCGGCTTTTCCCCATTAGCGCCTATGGCAATTCGGATTACGAAGGCTTTTCGGGTTACGAAAGCGGCCGCGGAACGAATTAATTTCGTAACCCGAGGGAGCAGTGTAGTGTCACACTGTACTATTTCTGCAGTGCAGGTGCAGACTTAGACTGGTTTAGTCAATCTGAAAGCCATATTGATTATTGCCAATAGGAGCAAGTATAGGTTGGATTTGATTGCCTCACTTACAGAACTTTGAACTAATCTGAACTTTCCATTTACTTCTGTTCCCACTCCAGCATGTTATAGCCTTGAATTGCATCAGTGGATGTTTTCAGGACCAAGAATTACAAATACTAGCAGGCTAAAAAATCCATTTCTGGGCACACAGAGTTCTCTAGTCTTAATAATTTAAACAGCAAAATGTTATTTGCTCATGCTAATGCAAATTCTTAGATTAATAGGAGCATGGCCTTAATTTTCTCCATTCCATTGTGAGGAGAAAGTTACTTGTGTGATAGTAAACAAAGAACAGTAGCTTTGATTCTATCTTTCCCTTTTATTTTTTGGAAAGGAAAGATGGGATGAAGCAATAGCAGAGTAATTTTAATTGTAACTCTGTGGTACTTTACTAAGCTCACTTGTGTTCTGTTTTTAGGGATAGGGGTCATATAAAACATCAGGAATGTACAACATGACTCCTTGTTCTTAGGATTTTGTCAGCCTTACATGAAAGAGTGCTTGTGCTGGGATGCTCCACTCAGAGGCTGTTCTCTGTTTAGCCTGTATATACAGAGATGCATGAATATTTGATTAATGAGTCATGGTCTCTGGAGAAATTTAATAACTGTACTGCTATACAAAGCCAGCTCCTCTACTGTTAACACAGCTGCCAAGGGTGTCTGTGACACTGAAGGCCTTTTGAGATCTAATTGTATGCTGGGAAGTAAATTCCATTCTTACAAGGGGAGACATTATTCCCTCATCAGTGTTTTGAACTTCTGCAAGCTCACTTTACTGGAGCTGATTTGGAAAGGCTTGGTTTTCCTTCTGTGGAAACGATCCACAGATGGGAGCTGTAAAAAGCTGAGTGGGAAGATGTTTTTGCTTTACATAAACTGATAGGAAGACCAGGTTATAAATACTATATGTATACGGCCAGGATCCATCAGAGTTCTTCCCTCCTTCCATCAGGAAAACCATAGGGTTTTCCATCAGGTGCAAATCACACACCCCACCTTTTCATGTCTTTATGAACTACTCCAAGAGTGGTGAAAAGGGAGCAGATGATAGTCTTGTTGGACAAGTGAATGCCAGATACCATGGACTTGGATTTAGCTCTGTGGAAAGAATCAGCAATATGATGGGAGGTGGAAAAGGTTGGGTGGGAAGATGTTTCTGTTTTACATAAACTGATAGGAAGACTAAGTTATAACTATATGGCCAGTAGTAGTAGTAGTAATAAATTGTCTAGAGATGGTGGAACACATAGCTAAGCACACAAGTTTCTTTTATGTTGAGGAGAATGTGCTTGATGACAGAGGGCCCATTCACACTATGCACTTATAGTGCTACATCATGGCACCATCCCAAGGAATCCTGAGATTTGCAATTTAAGAAGGGGAATTAAAAATTCTCAGCAAGAACTCTAGGGCTTCACCAAATCCCATGATTTCATAGTATGTAGCCATAGCAGTTTAATCATAGTACTATAATTGTGTAGTCCAAATGGGCCCCTATGCATAGCTTACCTTACTAGGGTAGGAAGTGTTACATTTAAATGTTAGTAATAATTCCTACACTTGCATCTATATGACGTATCAATTTATGAAAATTTCATGTAAATCTGCACCCACTTTTGTCCTGCCACTTTGATGGATAAGTGGCCACTAGCAATGTCATGACCTCATCCTGAACATGGCAGAGTGTGTGTGTTAAAAAACATTCCTTCCCATACATTTTTCATTTTAGGGATGACCTTTCCCCTTTCTTTCCTAAAATATTTCAGGGAAAAACTAGAAAATTTCTCAGATTAAAGACCAAGAAAAAAAATCAGCCTGGAGAGAATATATATATGTCTGTCTCTGTGTGTATGTGTATATATTCTCTAATCTGAATCTCCACATCCAGATACTCCCCAGATATTGGGGTGGACGACATACAAACCACAGCCCACATGTGCCACCACAAATTTCTACAGCCCCAAGCCCCCCCCTCCCATAATAATATGTATTTTTTAAACACAAACCCCCAAACAGAGAGCTGCATACTAGGAAACATGGATTTCTATAAAATAAGGTGCATGCCGCCCATAAGCCTGTTTTTTGGAGAAAGTGCTTATGCTTTCTGGCAACTTCCAGTTTCAACTTTTGGTGCTGATAAGGTGTGTGTGTGTACAGGCAGGGGGTGGAAAAGGCCTGTGGCAAACCTGGGGAGGGGAAAAGTTGCTTATACAGACATTCACACTACATATTTATAATTATAGCACTTTAACTGCCATGGTTCCATGCTAAGGAATCCTGAGATTTATTGTTTGATGAGGTACATTCTCTCTGGCTGAGAATGTTAAATGCCCCTCCTTAAACTATACATCCCAGGAATCCATGAACCATGGCAATTAAAAGCAGAAGAAATGTGCTATAACTGCATAGAGTGAATGGGCTCCAGCTTACGTTGACCATACTTTTACCATACAAATTGACTCTGAGCTGGTCAGTTACCCACCTGGTCAGTTACCTACACTCTCAACATTTCATGGCTCTCCTCTGTTCTTCATAGTTCCTGAAAGTTAATAGGTCATAATCAACCATTTTAAACAAATGAGACGCTTCTGTGTATCTAGGTACGTGTCTTGTGTATGTAGAATCCAGTGCATTAATGTTAGGGGGCACAATTAAGAGTAAGGGATGATGCAAGACCTCTTGAATTCAGTGTGAGAGGGAATTGTTAGGACAGATGAAAAACTCTAAGGTATGATTAAAAGCATTGATCACTGATGTTCTAATTTTAAACTGGTGTTGTTCCTTTTTAGGGGGATTAAATACCATAAATATTTCACTGGTGTTTTCCACCTTCCATTTTCCTTCTAATATCTGTGAAAAGATCAGTTCCCACACACAAAGTTAGATAGATATTTTAGTGGTGTTACTTCAGTTAAACTACTTGAAATAATAGGAAGAAATGGTTTTAAAAAAAAGGGGGGGGGAGATAAATTTAGTGCAAGAGCTTTCATGGGGAAGTTTTAACTGCAGCTCAGAATTATACATGCTATGCAGAATTTCCTGCAACCCCTTTTCCTTAGGGCCACAATGCATTACAGCGGACGTATAATGAAGCTGCTATAAAATCTCTGGTAATTAAGGGGGATTTGACAGTAATTGCAACAGTGAATCAACTTAATTATTACCTGCTTCAAAGAGAGCTAAACTGATGTTATAATCTAACCTTTCCTACTTTTAAAATGAGAGATTAAACAAGTGTGTGTAGCATTTAAGAATTAAATCTGTTGAGATAGAATTCTATTAATATGCTTTTACACACACACACACGAGATATATACAGCTGATCTGAGCAGCAGAGCTATTATCCAACAAACCACTGAAACACGGAGCATTTGGTCTTATGTTAAGCTATTTCTCCCTGCCCCACATCAATGATGCAAGCTATCTTGTTGACTATTAACAGAGGCACCCATACAAAGCTCTCTGCTATAAAACTGCACAGCATGTGCCATTTGGATTCCCTTAACAAACTTATAAAGAAGGTAAGGTGGAAATACAGTGTGTTTTCAGGATATGATTAAGCATACAGTGATGAATATATCTTTAAAATCTATTGTAAAACTGTACAACCAGTAAAGATGCAACAGACCTGATATTTACTTTGTAGAAGCTATCATAATAGTGTTTTATAGTGTTTTTTTAAAAAAAACTATTGGTCCAAAGAAAACCCTTGTAACACTTCCAGATTGTCTTGTACTATGCAAACACCTTCTTTTATAAATGATATGAGATTATGGCTTCTTCTGCTTGTAACCTTTTATCTTTTTGTAGTGCTTCTTTCTGCCCCCCCCCCAAAAAAAAACAAAGATACAGCAAGAACATCAGGAGGGGGCAGTATTTTTTTGCTGTACTTTCCACTTCTATCTATGGAGATAAGTTCTCCAGTTCTAGATGGGGTCACACTTCCCCTGAAAGACTGCGCCCGCAGCTTGGGGGTGCTCCTGGATTTGTCGCTTCGTCTTCTCAGATTGATGCAACAGCCAGGAGTGCCTGTAATCAGCTTCAGCTGATATGCCAGTTGTGCCCCTACCTGGAGCAGCCGGACCTAGAAACGGTCGTACATTCTCTAGTAACCTCTCATCTTGATTACCGCAGTGCGCTCTACATGGGGCAACCTTTGTGCCACCTCCAGAAGCTCCAATTGATACAAAACATGGCAGCCAAATTGGTCGCTGGAAAATCCAAGTTCAACCATATTAGACCTATTTTAAAATCACTACATTGGCTGCCTATTAGCTTCCGGGCACAGTATAAGGTGTTGGTTATCACCTATAAAGCCCTACATGGCCTGGGTCCAGTCTACTTGAAGGAACACCTCCTCCCATACAATCCTTCCTGTACACTCCGATCCTCCGGGAAAAACCTCTTACAATCTAGAAAGACCAGACTAGTGGTGACCTCCCGGAGGTCCTTCTCTGCTACTGCTCCAAAAACTTGGAATGACCTGCTGGAAGAGATTCACCAATTATCCTCACTTGAGGCTTTCAAAAAGGCGACAAAAACTTTTCTCTTCCGGCAGGCCTTCCCCAATTGATAATGTCCAGAACCAACTGAATCCCCCTCCTTTTATTATTTTTCTTATTTGTGGTTTATTAATTTTGTCATATTGTTATGTATTTTTAACCATGTTTTATTGTTTAATTTTATACTTGAGAGGGAGGGTTGGGCCGTGGTCTTGTGGGGCTTGCTGTTTTTATTGTTGTATATTATATAAATTTTGCTGTTACCTGCCTCGATCCTCAAAACGGAACAGGCGGGATATAAATAATAATAATTATTATTATCATTATTATTATTATTATCTGTTCTCTGTTCTCTGTCTTTCTGACTGCCCTCCTGTCTTTCTTTCTTAAGATTCAAATAACTTCTTGCTAAACACACAGTGTTTGGGGTTGTTTCTCCCCCTTTTCTGCAATATTGCAAAATAGTTATTTTTCCCCCAAAGAAAAGGTTTTAGACTCCTGTGAGTTAGGCTACACTATAATTAATTGTTGAGTGGTGAGTCAACATGTAAGTAAATCCAGTTGATTCAATACTCTACCTTGGTTTGGATTAACAGAATTTAAGCCTAGATTGTTTTTAAGACTATACATTGGCAGTCACGTGGATTGTGAGGATCAAAGTGGGTGTCCAATATCTTACTCCATTTAGGGTACTTCTGTATTCTACCCTATTTCCGTTCTTTCTCCTCCACCTCCTTTTAAAGTTTCATTTTCATTTTTTTATTTTTAAAAAATTGCCAGAGCCTTATCACTAAAGCAGTAGGCTCCTCTGCAGAGAAATATTTCAAAATGGGAGGGGGCAAAATGTAGGCATTGGCTCCCAAATAAGAATTCTGTCCAACAATGAAACTTTCAGTCCCCCAAATTTCTTGCTTTGTGATAACTGAAACCTTAATTGAGATTTAGAATAGAGTTTAGGCACCCAAAGAAAAGGGATAGGTAAAATTACCAAGAGCATACAGACACAGCAAATACAACAGTTCTAGGTGTGAATGATTTTCAGTGAGCTTTATCACTCTAGCGAGATCCCGCAGGAAACCGATATTTAAATGAGAGTTACACTAAATTTAAATTTAAACAGAACCCGCAAATTCAGGAAGTTTATCACACCGAATTGCTGCTAAAGTGAAATGACGCGAAGTTAAACCGAAGTGGAGAAAAATGCCACTTTTTTACTTTCAGAATTTCCCAAAAGTAAAAAGCTGCCGTTTTTCTCCGGTTTAACTTCACATTATTTCATGTTAACAGCGATGTCATGTGATAATCTTCAGGCATTTCTGGGTTTTCTCTAATTTAACTCTCGTTTAAATCCCGTTTTCCCACAGGATCTCACTAGTGTGATAAACTCCAATGTCTTGCTTTCTGAAATTTGGGGATTAAAGGAGAATTTCTTTTGGGAGGCAAAATCTTTATTTGGAGAGGCAGTAGTCTCACTTTATCTCTCTCTACCCCATAGTTACACCTTGATCCTACTCTTCCCCTTGTCTACATAGTCTGAGATCTTAAGAAGAGGAAAGCTCCTTCCTCTTTAGTATCCTCCATTCCCCTGGAGACTTCCTTCAGATGTTGGACCTCATTTTCCCAGTCCTGAACCTTTAATGTTTTAATTTTTTAAAAAAAGGATTCCTCTCCAAAACATCCTAAAGAAAATACAGCAGCCATAGGATAATCATTCCTTGATTGATTAAACAACAAGAAGCGAAGGGGAGAAATGAAGTGCCTCTTCATTCTTTCAATGGATGGAAGAATTGTGATGCCTCAATGGACCACCATCACTAAGGTCTGCTCTTGTCACTCCATCACCATGCTAACACCTTTTTCACTTCTATTACATTTCACATGGACCCTTAGTATTCATTGGTGCTTGGTTCCAGAAGCATCTGCACCTCCACTATGGATTCCAAAATACAGGAATGCTGAAGTACCATTAAATACAATGGCATAGTAAAATTCTGTCCCTTATATAAAATGGCAGAATCAAGATCAAGATTTGTTTTTTGGAATATATATATATGTGTGTGTGTGTGTGCGCGCGCGCGCACGCACGTGTGTTTTAATATTTTCAGGCTGTGGATGCTTAAATCTGTGAATAAAGAAAATGTGGATACAGAGGGCCGACTGAATAAATGTTTTGTTACATTTGAAGACGTGGACTAAATCAGGCTTAAAGGTGCCATAAGGCTCCTTTTGCCTGCCATTTTTAAATAAGGAAACATACTGACTGCAGTATACACAAGTCTGCAATATTCATGTTGAGGAGAGCTGGTGATGTGTGTGGGGTGCTCCACTGCTTAAAATCCCCTGAATGTCGAGGGCCACCTAAATAAACCAACAATCATGGAGCTAGCCTGTTTTGATATAGTGAAGGGGAAAGGAAGAGGAGGAAAATCAGCTGGCATTATGGTATTTACTGCTGTAATGCCAGAACTGAAGGTTTATAAGACCTGAGGCTTTTTTTAGCAATGCAGTCATGCAAAAGAAGAGAAGTGTGATGAGAAATGTTTTCAAAGCCATATGTTCCTGTTTCCTTTCATAACACAATTGCCACAAGATACAAGGCTGATGCAGTGATGTCCCTGGTCTTCATCTGTGAAATATCAGAGGGTAGGTAATGTGGGTTTAAAGATTTTCCAGTTGCTAGGTTATCACACTGCATTGTCTGCTATTTCTGGACTAAACCCTGTGACTGGGGCCCTCCTGGTGACATTGAGGTCGAGCAAGCAAGGGTGGGGGGGGGGGGACTACTTGCTGAAAAGTGCACTAGGGGAATGTGGTTAAACCTAGCAGACTAGTTAATGTGGTACTAGGGTTAAAATATTTTCAGCAGCCAGACAGAGGACAAAATGCATTGGCTGCACCAATTGCTACCATTCCTCCCAGGGCTTCCACACCTGACACTTACACACATGCACTTTCCATTCTTTATGATGCTGCCCAGGTTGGTGCAAGCCCCACTGGAAGAGTCCGAAATCTTTTTTTGTATGTTTGAATTTTTAACTTCGTAGTGTTTTAATTAGTAAATTTTAATTGCCTAAATTTTTTTGGCCACCATCCTATACACATACAAACGTTCCCTCACAAGATTCTTGATGCCATAACAAATGTGTGCTGACTGAGAACATGGTTTGGTGCCTAAATAATCCAAAGGAAACCTTCACCAAGTTCTCAGGAAAGCAGCTGAGAACAACATCTAAGTTCTTAGAGTGGATGATCTCATGAAGTTTTGTCAAGGTGAACTCTCCTTTTTAATGATATGTGAAGTAAACACAGTTCCCAAGAGATTTAGCATCTGTATCTTACAAAATAGCAGTTTTGTCTGCCCTTGGGAAGAAATAGATTTCCAATGGGTATTGACCAGCACACACCATCAGAATTTTCACTTAAATCTGTTCAATAGAATTTACTATGCAGGCATTTTTTTTAATACTGCCAATATTCAAAACCATATTTCTGACTTTTGTCAAAAAGTAATATTTTTTGAGACTACTAGTAACCCCAAATATCTTATGACTTGATTGGAAATGGACTGATTTCCCAACCTTGAATGATTGCACTTCTTGGAGTTTGGAAATACTAGATCCCTTGTCTTTTAGAGAAATGAAATTAAAAAAGGGGGTGGTGGTGGTGGAGGACTTGGCTTAGATTGTGAAGTCTTAATTCAGTTTTCCAGACTTTGCAGATTTTTTCCAGAATGGTCTTATTGTTTCCCTACATAGGGTGTGTTATTTACCAAAGAATTCACAGTTGGGCACCATCATAAGAATATTTAAAAAGGTAAACACAACAAATAGTCTAAAAATACTATGTTTTGCAGGTTAATCCTGACTGTATGCAAGGACAAGCCTTAAAAAAATTTTTTTGGGGGGGGGGCACTCCCACTGAAAACTGGGGTAATTTGGGGAGCAGCTATCTATAAAAAGGGTTGAAAATGTTTCCAGCAGAATTTCCATTCAGAATGAAGGCAGGAAGCCCTGACTGCATTGGCTTCATGGTCATGATATAGTCAAATCTGTTTGGCATTGTGGTGTCATCACACTGTCAGTGTGGCCCCTGATTGGCGTGGGCTGCATCTACACTGCAGAATTAATCCACTTTAACTGCCATGGCTCAGTGCTATGGACTTCTGAGATTAGTAGTTTTGTGAGATATTTAGCCTTCCCTGTAATAGTGCTCTGCTGCCTCAACAAGCTACACATTCCAGGATTCCATAGCATTGAGCCATGGTAATTAAAGCCATGTCAAACCACATTAATTTTGCATAGTGGTAGCAGCCTTGAATAATATTGCCATCATGAAAAATGGTATGTACAGGGAAAAAGTGGAATTTAAATAACAGGA
The DNA here is from genome assembly GCF_019175285.1 of Sceloporus undulatus. Taxonomy (NCBI): domain Eukaryota; kingdom Metazoa; phylum Chordata; class Lepidosauria; order Squamata; family Phrynosomatidae; genus Sceloporus; species Sceloporus undulatus. The sequence continues at coordinate 88,883,717 of NC_056525.1, forward strand.
GGGTACAACTATCAAACACAGGAAAGTGTGAAAAGGGAATTATTCAGGTGTGGGTGAGGAGACATAGGTCTGATACGCTTCCCATGACTTCTGTTAATAGGACATGAAACCCAGGTTCCATCAGGAACTGCAGTTCAGGGTTGGCTGTGATAATAGCTGTGATAATGGAGTATTCAGTGAAATAGCTGCTTACAGCTTCAGAGTTTATGGACAATATAAATTAATTTTTTAGTGTAGACTGTGATACCAGACAAAGAAAATATTTCCTTAAAATTTGCTTTCAAGGTTAGAAATATAAGAAAGCCTTTTCTAAATGATCTGCTGTAGGTATGTATGTGTGGAAGGGGAAATGAGCAAACTTTAACAAATTTTCATGGGTGCCTTTTGCTATTTTTACAGCACATTTTAAAATAAATGAGAGATTAATGTAGGAAGAAGTACTTAAGATGCATGCTCAGTGACTATTTTTTCATAATGTTTTAATGGACTCAGAGTTGAGCTCCACTAAAATCTGGATTTATTAGAAACGTTTCATGCATTTCAATTGAGTTTTTCATCATGAATCTGGATATTTTACATTATTTCCATAGAGCTGACCCTCTGGTTCATTACAAATGCTCCAATATAACCAATGGACCATTTCTAATGACACTGGTTTTACAGCAAAGCCAGGGGTCAGTTGTACTGAAAACAATGGTGCTAACCTCTCAGTTTATTAGGAAAATGCTTCTATGTCTCAGTGGAGCATCTCTAATAAATATGTGCACTGTACATTTTTTAAAAAAAGGAATCCAGTGGTTGGGATCCTTTGGAACCACACCATGCTTTAAAAAACATTTCCTTGAAATTCCATATCGAAACTTTAAATCCTTGGCATTTTTCAAAAGGACCCATGCTAAATGTTTGGTTTTAGCATATCTTATTTGGGGGCTCTGTACACTTGTCTTTTGCCCATGCCTGGAAAACCTCCCTTGTACTTGAAGTGCAGAGACTAATTTTATTCTGTTCTCCTTCAGGGATGCCATGGTGGTTAGGATGAGCTCTTTAAAATCACTAGCCAGAAGCCAGTGGGCATTTTCTCCATACCTTGGCCTTTCCTTGCCTGAAAGGTCTGCAGTTGGTACAAACACAATTACCCCAATTACAGTGAATGTGCTTTTGTTTATTTTATAATAGCCCCTGAAGAAGGCCAATTGTGGTAAGGACGAAATAAGTTGGCCTTTTTAAGAAATAAAAGTTTTTGGACCTTCACATAGCACTTGAGACTTTGTCCTTTTTCATTCTTCTCCTGTAGTTGGTACAACCAGAAAGAGCATAGCATCAAAGGAGTGGCATCATTAGGGGGATGAGGGCAATGCAGAACATACTAGGTGACACCTCAGAAGAAGGGTGACACCTGGTTGGGCACTCCTCCCACTGCCATCATCCCATTACTTCCTCCTGGCAGCCCCTGCCCTGCACCAGGATGCCATTACATCAAGTGCTGCAGAGTACGCAACCATCATACAACGATGGCTGAGATCCTGAATTATCAACATAACCAACAGCGATGGAACTCCATCCTGGTAGTTATGTCTGGTGATGTCACCCTCCACAACCTACCTTTACAACCTGGGAATTGCAACTATATTCTATAGCATTGATGTTTTGTTTAGGTATTTGTGATGGTCTTTTTTTTTTTTAAAAAAAATGTGATCTTATAATTCAAGACATCACAAATTCAGAATGAGTCAAAGTATTGCATCTGATCTATCAGCTACGTTGTGAACTTTGACCAGCTTTGACTAAATGTGATATTAAGAGTTTGGATTTGATATCCCAAACATTTTTGTGTAAGCTTGTAAATGATCTGCAAACTTCAGATGGATCCATTTTGCGGGGAATGTAGGGTGGAACAAATTTTGAGGATTGTAGGTGGTACCACTCAGATTGTTTTATTTGAATTGTAAGGGAAAATCATCAACATAAACCTAGACAACAGTAAATTTCACAGTAATGCATGTATAAACATGCACTATGTTCAGATACAACATCATGGATACGATATGGAGAATTCACCATTCACATCATTGTTCTCTCTCACAAGTAATTTAATGTAGGGCATTATATCTCCATTTCATAGAAGAAGCTACGAGCCATGGAGAAAGAACAATTCTGTATAGGCCACAGATTTAGCTAAAATGTGGTTCTCCTCATCCTTTTTTGATTCGTTTATCACCTACTGAATACCTGGAGAGCATAAGCTTCATTTCTTTTGAGACTGCTCTCCTGAATTACCAGATTGTTGCCTGAACAAAGAAGAATATGTTGTTATTTCATCCTATTAAGCGACAAACCAAATATGGCTAATAATGACTAATCAATTTAAGATGTCTTTCCTAAGTGGATGAGGTTTCCTGTCACTGTTTAGTCACTGAATGATCCTCTAGCCAAATATCACTCAACTAATATCATATCCTTGCCAAATTTTCCTAAAGTTCCTACAATTATCTTTGTCTCATCAATATGACTTACCTCACTCTGTCTTTTCCCAATAAAAGTGGTGAATACATGATTGTTTATCCTTTATTGTTTAGCCTTATTATGAATCTAATAAATAATAACCACCCAGTTTTGTTAAATGTGTTATTTATTGCTACCACTTTCATTATAATAGATATACTAAGGGTCTCAGGTAACAAATTCTGGTGAAGGTCGAAAATCTTGGAGACTGGTTCCCAATCAGTTATGGACAATATTGGACTAGATGGACCTATAGCCCATATTAGAATAAGGCATCTTTATATGTTGTTGTTGTAATTCTTGCTACATGTATTTTATCCCATCTTTCCTACAGAAATTTAACAATGCTCATAAAAGTTCATGTCACTAAAACATACATTCAGTTTCAACATAACACTATATTTGGTGAAAGGTGGCAGTCCCTATTCTGTATTGTCATACATCACCTGGCAGACTGATTACTGGGAAAATACTGAGGAAGTCTTAGGAATTAAAATCAGTTTAATTTCACTAATAAGTATGTTTCTATTCTTCAAATGGAAGTTGATCCTGCCAGTTCTTTTGTCCTCTAACAGTAAGAAGGATGCAGACTGTGTGGAAAATCTACATAGCCATTTCCTACTCAAGAGACACCTGCAAAAGCACCAAGAGGCACCCAGCTCTGTGACCACTCCAATGAGCTATAGCAGTTAATCATGTTGATACTAGTAGTGAATGCTATATTTAGGGCCCCAGGCAGTCAAAGACAGGATTTCATCCCGTGCTCCCTAAGGCCATCTCAAAAATTAAAATGGCAATTTATGTTTCCTATTGTCTCACCATACACTTTAAAAGCTGATCTTCACAAAGTCACACACTCATGGTTGTATGTGTGTGTGTACATATACACATGTGCTTCAGAGCTGCATTCAATTAATTTTTTAATTACTGAACATGAATTTTAATTATATTATTTTTGCTTTTGCAGTAATAATGTATGTGTGTTTTGAAAGTATACTGCTTAAAAATTTCACAGTGGTTGCAGCCATGTTATAAATATCAAGTAGTATGTTATTGCAAACTATATATCTGTGTAAAATCCATGTGACATTATAACCATCAGGTACATATAGAAGTTATAAAAATGATGTCCCCATTACCGTGTCCTATTTATAAGAACAGCTTGAAAAAGTTGTATTCTATATGTATGTCTATTTTATTTTTGTTTCTGTGTGTCTGAATACATATACTTGTTTTAGGCATGACCAAGATGTAATAATATTATTGATGTAATTAATTAATGATAATGATAAGCAAATTAATGATAATGATAAGCAAATCATGAATTTCTTCATGATTACAAAATAGTTGCCATAACCACATTGTGGTTTGTGAAACAGAGAATCCTTTGGCACACAGAAAGAGTTGTCCAATTCTTTGCATTTTTCTGATTATTTGTTTGTATCTCCTTGATAAGTTACTTTAATGACCCATTAAGAGAAAAGAGAAAGAAATCAGGACATGCCTTTTCTTAAAGAAGATTTAGGATAGGTCTGTAACAAAAACCATGAAACATCTCATGAGAAGCCCAGTACACAATCTTTGCTTGTTTGTAGAGTGTTGGCTAAAATACAAAGAAGAGTGAATCTGGTTCCACATCCACATCCAAATGGTTTTTTTGGTTTGTTCTTTGTGAGTGCCCTCATCAACTCACCTACTACAGCACATTTTTTGGAAACAGACAGAAGCTTCAAAAGCAGTCACCAGTCTGGTACTGGGCATGGCCATTAGAGAAAATATCAAAAATATATTTTGGCATACCTCCATGGAACATGGCTGTTAAGATTATCACTTTTAAAAAACCTGTATTCTTACAAAATATTGCTCTCATGTGTGCGAATTGACAAAGACATATAGATGTTACTTCCATTTTTGCATATATATGTATGTGCATTTATACATACCCATTTTATTTTGTGAGTGCTGGGGGCAATAAGAAATTAAATACTTTTATTGCAGTGTTTCGTTAGCATGTGCATGCCATGTGCCTTTGGGTATAAGTGTAATTTTTTGGTTCATTTTTAGACATCAGAATAATTTATTTCCTAGGAAAACCATTTCACTTCATCATCATACATGGCCTCTTTTTATAACCACGTTAATTGTTTCGGCATCAAAATCACCAATGATAACTCTTTCTGGTATTGTCATGTTGTCTATAAATATTTAGCAACTGGCTTGTATTCGCCTGGTCTGCTCCTGCATTAGAGATGAAATGGTAGCATCTGCTGAAATTGTAAGTGGCCACATTTTTTGCGATTGCTTAATTAAATGCCAAAATTTATCTACATTAACAACAAAGTGGTAAAATTTATTGATCAATTCACATGATATAAGTTGACAAATGGCCATAGCAATTTCCATAATTTTCTACACATGTTAAAATTTGTAATGGAAAAAAAGAGGGAGAGCGCACTATATTAACATTCAGTGGGGAATGAAAGTGATGTTTTGTAATGGAAGCTAATGCCCTGCAGCAGTGTACTTTGTTTTCCGTGCCCTGTCCAGGCCGTGGCTGTTTGAGTAGTATACAGATGGGTCTCTGACAGTCCTACAGCTGTTCTCCTAATTGTCCATTAAGTGTTCTATTGATTCCCTGATTCAAAGTACATGTCTTTCAGTTCAACCTATCGTGTGAAGTGGCAGGCACATTCCTCGCAGAATGACAGAGCTTCCTGAAACCTAAAATCGTGGGCTGCCAGTTTCAATTGAACATACTGCTTTCAAAGGAAAAGGCTTGGTTAAAGGAGCTTTGTAATAGCTCGATGGGTTTTTAGTTCCCAAACTATGAGCATCAATCAATTAAAGCAGCGTTAAGCAAGAGAAGCTTTAATTCCTTGTAAACAATGTATTGCCAGCACCAGGCTGATAAAAACATTGGACAAGCATATTGGCATTCTATTGATGATAAGTTACTAGATTTATTTAACCACATGCAGATCCTCCTCAAGTTGTTTTGATGCAAGCCATCAAGATATTCTTATTAACTTATGGGTTGAGTCTCAGTCTTTTCTCTCTTTTCCCTCCTAATACAAAAGCTAAATCATTGCCAATTTTGGATTACGCCACTCAAAAGAAGCCTGTTTAACATTGTCTTTCTTTAAGCTGAAGAAGTGAGACTTAAAATGCATATCGGTGGGAAGGACCATAAATCTTGAAAGAAACAAATAGCATATGAAAAAACTGCAAAAGTTATTTAGTTCTCCATAGAAGAGGTTTATTAATCTAAAATTTCCAGTTCATTGTGCCATGATTTGGTTTTCACACACTATCTCATTTCTTGGTATTGTCTTTAAGGGTTGCATCTTAAGCAGAGATTGGATAGCCTTGGAACTGAAACGGATGCACCATTGAAGCAAAGAGGGAGAGAAATACATTAACATTCCTATTGAGCAGCAAGGTTGAGATTCTATAAATTGGTTTTGGTCTATAAAAGTAGTTTTAATAGCTATTGTTGTTATGATTAGTTTAATGTTGACAAACAACCTTTTGAATGTAAACCTCTGTACATAAAAGATCACTGCACAATGCCAGTGTTTACAAGGACTTGTTTATGGTTTGTCAGTTCATACTTATTTAGGGTCATATACTTCCATAGGAGGTTTCTGATAATATTTTAAATGCTGCAGACTGATGTCAGTGTGCAACAGAGTTTGCATTTCATTAATTCAGCAGCGGGAGAAAGGAGGCAGTGGTAGCGTGAAATCCTGTCCTTCCAAGTAAGATCAAGCAAATGCAAACTGCTGCAGCCTCTCTTAGCTTGTGTGTTCATCCACATTAAACTCTAGACCTTATCCCCTCTTCAAGACGATTGATATATTCTTTTGTAATTGCTATGTCTTATTTGAAATGCTTCCATGTTCTTTGCTTTGGTTTGCATAATAAACTATGTCTGCCATCTTGACTTTTCTCTGTTGCTGCTTGGCCATATGTGCCCAGGTTTTCATTTGGGGAACGTTGGCAGTTATGAAACAGGCAGCAGCTCTATACATTTTAAAATAGTCTTTTGCTAGTGGTTTGCCAAACTACAAACCCCCAGATTCCATAGAATTAACCCATGGCAGTGAAAGTGGAATCATACTGCTATGATTTGTGTATTGTGTATGAGCCCACATGGCAGCACTCCAAACCTGCATGGATTTCCCAGTTCTGTTCCCAATAATAGGTAAAGACCTTTGTGATGGGGACACTATATATGTACATACTGGGGAAGGAAGTGTTGTGCAACCCAGAGTTAGCGCCAACAGTGCTTATCTTGCAGTCTGTTTAATCATGGTAACCCCTTTCACAAGTAGAACAAGTGAATTGGTCTGTATTATCAATCTCTGATTATCTTTATTTAATGTAAATTTATTCTGTTTATGCCACTGGGTGACATATCTGGCAAGATAATTTTACACTCATGTAGCTTTTATGCAGGTAGATACATGCTCCATACAGGATTGTATTTTCATCATTATGCACCAGTCTGCAATATTAAAATGCCCATGATAGTTGTGTTTCTATTTGTTCATTAATATAATACATAAATATTTGTTATATACTTTCAAATATGAAGAGTAAGATGACATTGCAAGTAGTGTAATATCTAGGTTATCAGGTTGTTTTTTTTTAAAAAAACTGCCATATTGTAAATCTGATCAGAGAATCAGCACTTTCAAATACACTGTTATGAGGGTTTTCATATAAGGTTTTGTAGAAGCTTTCAGGTGTAGACTTTTGTCTTATTGAATGAACTTCAGCAACACTAAATTTTAAGTAAATTTGTGATGACTGAGCAATATACATTGGCTGAGCTGGATTCCAATAACCCACAGGACAAATTAATTTTCAACAAAAAGGGCAGAAACCTCAAGTGCCACAAGGCTATGGAATCTCCGATTCTCTCTCTGGAGCAATTTTTGCAAACCAGGATGGCTATTCATAATCTAAATCAGTCTCCTTTAGCAGCAGAAAGATCTTTTTTCATGACAAAACAGAAGATGACATTCATTAGTGCCTAACATGCATAAGCTACTTTAAATTTATTGGTGCTTTTCTACTTATGTGGCTAAGGGTTCCTTTGTCTACTGAAATAGGCAAATTCTAAGTGTAAAACTTAAAAAACATAAATTGTCACTTCCCCTCAGAAACCTCTGTACTTGGTTTTGTTCAAGAATGGTGGTTAAAGAGCCAATACTTTTCAACATTTATATTTCAGTAGTGGGTGAAGGAACAGACAAGGAAGTAAATAAACAAATTGAACAAAACATCCCAGATCCTATCAAGTTTTATGCAGCTTTGAATTTTTATTGTGAATTTTTTTTCAGCATTACAGGTCTGTTGTTTCCTTTCAAGCCATAACTAACACACTATGTCTTGATCTATATAGTGTGAATAAAAATACCCCCCCCCCCCCGATATTTCCTCCTAGAATAATAATCTAGGTGTGGTTCCAAAATCCACGCCAGGCCACTATCTTTATTCAGCATGACAAAAATGTGCAAGTCTGTAAGATCTTTGGATCTGTTCATTGGATAAGATGTTTAAAAAAATAGCTGGGCATGGATGGATGAGGTGATGGATGAGGGTAAGATTTATTGGACATTCTGCAGAACCAGAATTGTAAGATGAAAAGTGGTAGCATAAGGCTCAGACATTCAAAGTAAGATCTGTCAGATGAAGGGCTGGTTTCAGATTGTATCTGGAGCTGCTTCTGGGAATGCAAGGATGGCCCTCACCCCAACAAACAGTGACAGGGTTGCTTTTTAAAAAATCTGAAATCCATTCACAGGCACAACACTCAGGTACCATGGTTGGTTTTGTATCAGTTTGTGTGGAATCTAGCAGTGGCTTACTGAGTCACAATGACTGCCTTTACAAGACAGTTTTGTATTTCATGGCATGCATCCATTCCTATCTGGTGGAGAAAGACTGTTCTCCATCTGACGTTATACAGTCAGTCCTACGTATTCATGGATTTTTTTATCCATGAATTCCACCATTCATGGCTTGAAAATATATATATTTTTAAAAATCCAGAAAGGAAAGCTTGAACACCATTTACTGTACCACTGTATACAATGAGCATCTACAGAGTTTGGTATCCATGGGGAGTCCTGGAACCAAATCCCAGCTGATACCAAGGGCCCACTGTACTTTATACAACCAAGAACAATTCAGAGTTCAGTTACAACTCTTTTTTCTGAGGCTGCATCTGCACTGCAGAAATAGTCTGATTTTACACCACTTTAATGGCCATGACTCTGTGCTACAGAATTCTGGGAGTAGTATAATTCCCAAAAGTCCATAGCATGGAGCCATGGCTATTCAAGTGGTGTCAAACTGGATTATTTCTGCTGTCCAGATGCAGTCTTAGTGAAGTACATCCAGATTCATGAAAGTCATGTAGATAATGCTAATTCTCTAGTTAGTGTGCCTTGCATGTCTTTGGGCTTGTCTACAGTACCTACAAACCTCGAATTCTCCACACCTTGGGCTGGCTTTGTGCTATTTACACTATGCAGCTTCCAAACCCCAAATTAGGTCTAGGCTGTTTACACAATGCCTACACTCAATTCGGGTTTCCATCCCTTGTTCCACATTAAAAAGATTTATGTTTTGCTTTGTGTTTTTCAGAAAACCCAACAGGCAGCTACCTTCCCACATGGTCCTCGCAACCATCCTTGCCTAGTTGCTCTGCAGGCATGAGTTTGGAGGCTTGGTGCCTCATTCTGACCTCAGAGCAGCTCACACTCACAGCAGCAAACCAGCTGGCTCCCAGGGATTGTGTGGGAAGGCTGTTGCCTGTTGTTCATCAAAACCCCAAAGCAGATAAAGGGAGAATTCGGGCAGCCTGGAACATTCTGACATATGTAGATGAGCCCTTTATTACCAATTGACCAGTAATTTCTATTAGTTAACTAAAAATAGGCAGTGGGTTTTCAACACTTAAAAGCCCATGGTAGGAAACACGATTGCCTGGAATATTCATCTAACCTAGTAGCTATCACCCATTCTTCAAGTTCAGATTTGAGGCTAGTTTACGCATTCTCTCTGAAAATGTCAGGCATTTCTTTGGGCTATCATGTCCTACTGAAAGACAGTGACTTATAAGGGTCAATCAGTGTGTTTTGTGGCTTAGTAGGTGCATAAACCCAGAGTCTCCTCCTGCTCCATGTCCAAACCTCTGCTCACAATACCATAGTCTAGCTATCTGTTTTATATACACTGGTACCCCGGGTTACGAAATTAATTCGTTCCGCCGCCGCTTTCGTAACCCGGGATACTTCGTAAGCCGAATAGCCCATAGGCGCTAATGGGGAAAAGCCGCGGCTGCGCCGCGGCTCCATTGAAAAAAGCGGCGGGGTTTTTTCGTAACCCGAAAAAACCTTCGTAAGCCGAAGCAATAAATCCCTATGGGATTTATTCGTATCCCGAAAATTTCGTAACCTGGGTATTTCGTAACCCGGGGGACCAGTGTACTTTCGATAAAATATGTTCCTTTCATTTGATCTAGCTCAAAGATATATAAAATCATCCTAAATCAATTTCATTTTTGGTCAAAAAGGGAAAAAAAGGAAAGAAAGAAAGAAAGAAAGAAAGAAAGAAAGAAGAATTGGAGAGATGTCACTGAACTGGTGTCACTGGTGTCACTGAGACAGAGTGGTACAAAATGGACATGGGACCTAATATAGGTCAACTCTTTTCTTCTTAAACATGCACTGTCCTTCTCAGTTTTCATTTCCAGTTAGGAGCAAGGACACCATTTTGTAGTCAAGGCCCAAAATTGATAGAGCCTGTTGAACAAAGGCTTTCTCAAGCCCTTAATCTCTTTAATGTTAAATGTTCAGCTCTTTATGAAATATATTTATGAAATATAAATGTGTGTGCCCTGATGCCTGACAATAGCTCAGCTATGCCTTGTGGTTCCTTCACCCTATAAATGTGGGCTATACCCTTGGCCAGCCAAGAGAAGCCTGTGCATTGATATATAGTGCTAAGGTGTAGTGTTTCAAAAGTTATAACATGAATGGGTTCAGGTTTTGGCCAGAGAGCAGTAATGAACACTTCAGACCATGATTCAAGGATCAGGTTTCTTCTGGAAATCATATAGGATCACGCCAAATTGTAATATTTGCTTATTACTCTCACTTTTCAGTTTTGTAATATACTCTGTCACAGTGATGAATCAGGACAAAATGTCTTCCTGATAAAGTGACCATAGCAAAAAAAATAAAAAATGAATCCATTGTTCTGAGCAGCTAGGATAACTTCTCAAGTGTATTTCAGCAATTTCAAAGAATGCTCCTCAAGGAATCATGGGTTTACGGGTAGAGGAAGATTCTGCAGTTGCTTTAAATTGTAGAAACCCTAGCAGGCCATTTGAGAAGCTCATTAAGGCTGAAAATAGATTTTCAGCCACCCCCCTTCCAAAGAATGAAGAGTGGCATTATAAAGCCATCCCTGATTGACCATTTTTTAAAAATGATTTACTATAATCTCTGATAAAACAGATGCTGTATGATTTTGTTGTACATACAGAAAATAACGGAAACCACAAGTAATGGGAACTAGTGAAACAAGCCTTGGTTTGCTTTGTTTTCTCTTTTTTAGTGATGAACAAGACTTTATTATTTCTTTATGATTTCTTAGATTATAGATATTAATAACGTTACTCATCTTCTTTCAGGGTGGGAGTAGGGAGTGGAACCTCTGACTCAGTTTTGTTCCCAAGGTGTTGTCTCCTTCTTTTCCTCCACCCATTACAGTTCTGCCAGAGTGAAGCAAACTTCCAATTTTCCATTGGAACCTGTGGAATCAAAATATAGTAGAACAGAGTACATGCAGTGGCAATTTGCAGATGACTAGTTGAATTTCAGTATCTTGGGAATAGGTGAAAATGGTTTGATCTGCCACTATGCATATATAAGTTTGAGTTTAAGATCACTCTTTTGGCCACCCTGCTGTTTTGAGGGGACAAGATTCTTAGGATCCTTTTTTACTTATTGGATTAGTGTCAGTGAAGAGTTGTACAGTCAGGCCACTGTATCCACAGATTCTTTTTCCACAGATACATCCATCCACGGCTTGAAAATATTAAATATATCTAAGTCTATATCTATATCTATATAAATTCCAAAAAGCAGACCTTGATTTTGCCATTATATATATATAAGGGACACTATTTTATTATGCCATTGCATCTAATAGGACTTAAACACACAGAGATTTTGGTATCTGTGAGGAATCCTGGAATCAAATCCTAGTGGATTCCAAGGGCCCACTTTACATATATCCTAATTAACCTGGTTGCACAAAAATTGTGATAAACATAGGAAGGGCATTTCATTGTTAAAGAACAATGGTCACAGAATGATCTTTGACACAGTCTGGATCACTTTTGAGGAATGTACATCAGTTACCACACCTGTATTTCCATTCACTCTTCTCTACTTTTTGGATGGCATATGAAAGCATAGCCTGTGAAGCTGATTGCCTTCTATATATTTTGCATAGATGCTACTGTATTATTCTCAAATCTACCTGTTATATCATTTGATATAATTTATTCAATTGCTTGGGTACTCAGCTACCTTAAAACAACTGAGTAACAAAGTACAGGAAAGTTGTAGAATTTTAATAATAAATAAACAATTAAAACAGTAAAACTTAATAAATTAAGGTGGGGTGATGGAACACTCACCTTTGTTGTGATATTAACTTCATAACTCACCTGAATCTTGCCACTGGAAGCACATACACACAAACTAACATTGTAATAACAGGCATATGGCAAGAGACTATGTTGTTGTCTCTTGTAAAATATAATGAGAAATGCAGAGAAACATTAAAAATAAAATATTATACATGTTACTGAAGGAGGAAATGCAATTAATGTATTTAGGTTGCAATTCCATGACCAGTCACCTGGGGGTTAAGCCCCATTAAACTCAACGAGACTTACTTCTAAGTAGACATCAATAAACTTGTATGGTACTTAAACGCACATACATATTTATGTGTGTAAATACTTGACAATTTACTACTGTTCAAATGTATTGAGCTACTGTTTTGCTCAGAAATTCACTTGCAGTCAAGCAGATTACTTGAATGCTTTAAAATGTAGGTGACTGTCTTCAACATCTACCTTTCCTTACACTTTGGAAGTGGTTGAATGAGAGGTCTGATTAAACATGATACAGAAAGAGCTTGCAAGTTGCACTGTTTACTAACATTTCAATTTCTATGCCTCATTTATTAGACTTAGAATAAAAAGGTTAGAGGGGTGTTTGGGATTGTCTTTAACCTTGATGATATTTCCACTGAAGCAGCATAATAGCTCTTAATTGCTTAAGTGAAGAGAACATGTTGACATGTCCTTCTTTGTGCTTAAAGCTGTGTGCCTAAACCATTATGCTAATTCAAGCATTATATACACCGAAGTATTTATGGGACTGACACAAGTGATGTTGCAGGTAAAGGGCTGTGAAATGGTCTGTAAACAGAGAGAATTGATTCCAGGCCCAAAGCAATGCTGTTAAAGTCACACGCATTGAACAGCCAACCCTACAATTTCTATCCAGATTGTCAAACTGGGTCAGACAGTGTCAGCAGGGCTGCCATTATAGATCAGATGGGTGGTTTAATAATATGTAAACCAATCACACAAATGGAAATTAAACACAGAAGCAATTGATACCTATCTGCTTATGCTTTGCAGGACTGGGAAGGGAAGAGTGAGCTGACTGAATTAGCAATGAGGAGAACTACTGTTAATAATATTTACTGTTTGGTGAGCGATGCCCAAAATAAACTAGACACAGTACAGTGATAAAATGGTGCTGTATAAGCAGACTTATAGTCTAATTAAGTCAGCATTATCTCTTGTATTTTTCATTTCTAAATTGGGAGAGGAGCCACATGGCAATCTGGAGCAAAGAAAATCATATATTGTCTTTTAGTTGGGCCATCAGTTAATTTACAGCTGGTCCATCAGCTAATAACTGAGTTTTGAACAATTAATTGATTTACAGTTGAAAGTGAAGCTTACATTATCTGTAAACATATATGCATAGTAAATACTGTAATCTGTTTTGGGATAACCAACTTCTACTCTGTGTGCACAGTAGCCATCAAATCAATTTCAGTTCACTATATACAAGTGTGTTGCAAGCAATATTGTTGTCAAATTGGGCACACTGCCTTATCTCCAGTGCCCACATGGCTTTATCTTCTCAGGTTCATTTGGTGGGAACAAGAGAGACAGCCTTTTTGGTGGCTGCTCCCATTCTTTGGCACTACCGCCCCAGAATGGCCAGGCTGGCCCTGTCCTTGCTCTCTTGCTGTCAGCAAATCAAAACATTCTTATACCACCAGGCTTCTAGAAACTGAATGGGATGGGCTTTTAATGATGTGCTGTGCTGTTTTATGGTTTGTATTGCCTTTTAATAAATTTTAATGTTTTCAATGTTTAATGATTTAACTTCACAAAGTGCTTAATTGATTTTAAATAACTTTTACAGTGGTACCCCGGGATACGAATTGATCGCCTTACGAAATTTCCGGGATACGAAAAAAATAGATAGGAAAAAACTGTTCCGGGTTACGATATTTTTTTCGGGTTACGAAAAAAATATCGGCGCGAAATTCAAATGCAAAGCGCGGCTAGCGGCTTTCCAGCCGCTAGCCGCGCTTCGGAAAAGCCTTTTCGGGTTGCGAAATGTATCGGGTTACGAACGCCGCGGCGGAACGAATTAATTTCGTAACCCGAGGTAGCACTGTATATTTATACTTGTGTCAGTGTTTTTGTATAGTTTTTAATCTGTATTGGTTTTTAAATATTTTGTTAGCCACCTTGAGTCGTATAATTGGGAGAAAGGTGGGATATAAATGATGATGATGATGATGATGATGATGATGATGATGATGATGATGATGATGATGATGATGATGATGATGGCATTCTTTATAGTATCTGTATGTGTGTGACTTCAAGTCACTGGTCACCTTATGAAGACTCCATGGGTTTCACAGGTTGTCTTAGAATTTTATCACACAAGGCTAGAAAAGTGGGATTTTAACATGATAAAAGTGTCTTTTTACTTATCACACAATGCTATGTCTGTCCTGCTGTCCTCCATACTTGCATTCCATTCATAACTTTAGTGAAACTTTTCATTGACAGGCAAAACCTATCAATAGGCTCTTAATCTTGCTGCTATTTCATTACTGCATTCATTCAATAGGTCCCTTCCACTGCTGTTCTACTTCTCAGGCAGTCAAATTGTGTGAGTGGGCATGATCCTGGTCCTCTTCCTCTCCCCTCTCCCCCTCACTGTGATTTCAGCAGTCAACACCTTACTGAAGCTAGCTGCTGTGTGCACCTTTAGCCAACAGCCAATTTCAGGAGGTGGTTGGCCTCTGTGATTGTTCATTCCCATCATTTTCTCAGAAGGCAGAATTTGACAGTATGGGGGGGGGGGAGGGAATCACACAACCAAAGCACTATTGTGGGGAAGAGTGTGATAAGAAATGATGCCAAGCTGGTGTGCTTCCATTCTTAAACTAGCACACCAGCTTGGCATCATTGGTGGGACAGCAGGCTGATATGATAAAGTTCTTAGACAAGGAAACCTCATCAGAGATGGATTGACATTGCCTTACCCCTAATGGATCCTTGGTGTCAGCTGGGGCTTCCAGGACTCCCATGAACACCAAAATCTGTGGATGCTCAAGTCCCATTAAATAAAATGGCACAGTGAAATTGTGTCCTTTATACATAGCAGCAAAATCAAGGTTTGCTTTTGGGATTTTATATATAAATGGCTTGGGCCCAGAGTACTTGAAGGACCGACTCTCCCCATACAATCAGCCCCACACTCTCAGATCTCGTGGGGAAAAACTTTTGAGTGTTCCCAAGACAAGATACGCAGCGACTGCGCAAAGGGCTTTTTCTGTGGTGGCCCTGCAGTCTTGGAACGCTTTCCCTGAGGAGCTCCGCTTAGCCCCCTCCCTGGAGTCATTTAAGAGAAACCTTAAGACTCATTTATTTCGTCAAGCCTTCCTTCACATGTCCTGACTGTTTTGCTCCTGCATACTATTTATTGTATTTTTATATTGTTTTATTATTTTGATTGATTAATGATGGATTTTAATGATATATAGTAGTATACAGTTTTTTTTATGAAGGACTTTAGCTGTTAATTTTGATTTTTAAACTGTGATTTTTATTGTATTATATTTGTAACCTGTATCGTATTGTATCTTATTCTGTTTGTAAACTGCCGTGATTATAGGAACGGCAGTATATAAATAAAATTTCAATCAATTTCAATCAATATATTTTCAAAGTATTTTCAGTGCGTGGATGGTTGAACCTTTGGATAAAGAACCCATGGATATAGCGGGCCCGATTGTATAACCTATAGCAACTGATATTCTTTGGTGGTCTTTCATCCAAATACTGACTCTGCTTAGCTTCCAGGATCAGATACTTTCAGGGTATTTAGGCCCTTTTCTGTATAAGTATTTTGATTCTTTTTCAAAATAATGTGCTGGTATACTTTGCCGGTATGGTGAATATAAAAGGGATGAAGTGGTTCAAATGGTTAAGACACTGACTCTGTTGATTGCAAGATTAGCAGGTTGGCAGTTTGATCTCCTGTAACTAGTCCCAGCTTCTGCTAACCTAGCAGTTCAAAAGCATGTAAATGCAAGTAGATAAATAGGTATCACTTCTCAGTGGGAAGGTAACAGCATTCGGTGGAGTCATGCTGGCCACATGACCACCAGAGTAGTCCCCGGACAACACTGGATCTTTGGCCTAGAAACGGAGTTGAGCACCGCCCCCTACAGTCAGTTACGACTAGACATCCATGTCAAGGAACTACCTTTACCTTTATGGTGAACATAACTTGTACTAGGCTGGTGCTACATTGTTGCTTTAGTGCAACGTACCCTCATGTTATGGTCTATCATATATTATGGAAAGTAAAAAGGCTCATTCTCATGATAGCCAGCACAACAGGACAATAAGCACCCCAATAGATTTTGGAAAGTAAATATATTGCAAAGGCCCTTCATACTTACGGTTGAAGTGGTTACTCAGGCTGTATCATGGATTTATTTGCAGCATTTCCCTAGGTGTGTTTCCTGATAGAGGTCCCTACTTTCCATTTAAAACTCTCTTGAAAGCTTAAAGACATAGCTTGCTGGTTCAGCATGAAAACTGCTGACTGGAAACTTGTCCCCAGTAATCTCTGGTGCTGTTAGAAAACCTAAGAGAATACATACAGGAGAATTTTAAAATAATTGTGATGTTCTGTAGTGTGCCCTCTTTGGAGAAAATATTAAATGCAAATGATGTGGGCACCAAGTGCGCTGTGGACCTTAAAGACGTTCTGTTCTTGTTCTCCTATATGAAAGGGTTCAAAAGTGTGGTTCATTATGTTGTAGCTTTAGTCTTAAACACAATTATTACCCCTAACCCTCAGTGAATGCAGTGGGATTTATTTTTGAGTAAATCTGCAGATGATTGCTTTTGTTGGGGAAGGACATGCAGATCT
>NC_056525.1:88905803-88990803 GCF_019175285.1 Sceloporus undulatus
AAATTTCTTCTTGGTATTTAAATGAAGAAAGCCAGTTTGGCATAGTGGTTTGAATGTTGGACTATGACTCAGGAGACCAGGGTTCAAAACTTCATTCAGCCATGGAAACCCACTGGGTGACCTTGGGCAAGTCACATTCTTTCAGCCTCAGAGGAAGGCAAAAGCAAGCCCCTTGAACAAGGCTTACGAAGGAAACTCCATGATAATCTTGCCTTAGAGTTGCCATAAAACTGGACCAATTTGAAGGCGCAGAAGAACACAGTTGAAATGAAACCCCATTCTTGTAATTTGAACCCACAGATTTAGGTTTCACATTCTAGAGTAAAAGTGAGCAATTCCAGATGCATGAACTTGGAGCAAATTCTGCCCTACTAGGCACCTTTCATAGAGCACGCTTTACCTCAAAATGCAATTTTTCACTCTCTCCCCCCCCCCCCCCAAAAAGTGGATAAGAAAATCACTTCCAGCACAGGAAAACCTCCAAAGTTCTGCCCACCCCTATACACACTAAAGCAAATCTCTATAGGTTGTTTTAGTGGAGGTTAACTGTTCTAGGGGTCTAGAAGCAGCAAATCAAAATGGAATCAAAAAAAAATCTGCACTGGAAGGGTGTCTACTCCCCCCCAGACCAGAATGGAAGGGTGTCTACTCTCTCCCAGACCAGAAACTGCAAGAACAACCTTGGTGGGGGGCATATATGGCCTGTGGGTTGCATAATTCACACCCTTTCTCTAGAACGGAGATCAATTTTGGCTAATCATCCACTGCTGTCATGTTGCATTTTAGTTCTCTCACTAGGATTTCAGATTTAAATAAGGACACAAAATCTGGGTTTTTGTTATTGTTGTTTTTGGTAGAAATGTTGGCAGGGGTGGTTACATTCCCCCCCCCCCCCCATCAAGGTAGCCAACCCTGTGCTTGATGATATCCAAGGTTGGGTTACAAAAAAGCAGAGTAATTTAAATGGATTGGGTTGCTTTGTATATCACATCATTGCACCAGTCAATGTCAGAATCAACCACTCAGACAGACAGACAGACAGACAGACAGACAGACAGTTTTGAAGCAAATGATTTGTGCCTTTGGCATGCCCAGCTGCTATATAAGTCTATTTAATTATTCTTTACAGTGAAGAGTACGAATACGAAAGCAATAGGGTGGCTGTTTCTGCTCCTAGGGAATGTTTGATACTTTCCATGCTATACCCACTTCCAAAGTACTAGATTTGAAGCTTAATGGTATCATACAGCAGTATGGCATCATACAGAAGTAAGGGGCTCTACAGATGGGCGGTGAGATGCCGCCCTTTTTTGTCCTGGATCAGTGCTGCAGCAGCCGCATGCAGCAGCACTGATCCACTCCCTATAGGAAGCAAAAGAAGCCACTCTAAGCAGCTTCTTGGAAGGAGCGTCATAAGTGCCATGGTACAGCGTCACGACGCCCCTTCCATGCAGTGCTATTGGGAACTGCACATGATGTGCGTCATCATGGTGTGCACCGTGTAGATGGGCATGTGCCAAGATGGTGCCTGGGCAGCACGGTGAGGGCTCAGATGCTCAGCCCTCACTGCATGTACAGGCCGGCACAAAGTGCCGGTCTGTATAGCCCCTAAATTCCACTTAATCTAATAGGAATAATTTCATAGTAAGAGTGTAGATTTTGATTTTTCTGATGTGCTTCTGGGGCTAGATGAAAAAGTCTGTCTGAGAAGATGAAGAAGGCTGTGGCTTTAAAACAGTGTGAAGACAACCTCTCCTACTGTTAAGATTAAAATAAAAACAAAAAGCAGAAATAAATTGTTGCACTGTAGCCTAGAACATGGTTTTTGTAGAAACTGGATTTGAGTCCCTCAGAGATAAGGTGCCTTACTCTGTGCCCAGTGGTCTGAACCTAGCATGGGGTCAGCATGCTCTATGTTGAGCCAAGATTGTTACTCACTGCCATTTTTGCTTCCTTTGGATATCTGGAAAGCCACAGTGCCACGTTGCAGATGATGTTTTGTCAGACCAGAAGTGACGTTCCACCACTTTCAGATGCTAGTTATTTTTAATAGGCTGTTTCAGATTGCACTCCCCCCTCTCCAAACAGCTTGTATTGGATTAATCCTGGCCCAAACTAAGGATTTTCCCCTCCAATTTTGTTGTTGTTATTGGGGTTGGGTGGTTCATTGAGATTGGAAAGAACCATTTGTAAATCTCTTAAAGGGCTGTATGGTCTCATAGACTGCCTGAATCTCATCCTTGGCATACCAACACCTCTTTAGATAGGATGACATCCCATGGTGATACAGTGTTACCCCGGGTTACGAAAATAATTCGTTCCGCCGCCGCTTTCGTAACCCGAAAGGCTTTCGCAAGCCGAAACCCCATAGGCGCTAATGGGGAAAAGCCGCGATTTGGTGCGAAAAAGTGCCGAAAAGCACCAAAATTTCTTTCGTAACCCGAAATAACCTTCGTAACCCGGAACAGTTTTTTTCAATTGGATTTTTTCGTAACCCGGAAATTTCGTAAGGCGGCGCATTCGTATCCCGGGGTAACACTGTATGTGGGCTTATGATAGGTTGTGGTTTAGTTAAAAAAAATCTCAATATTGAAATAATACAGAGAAAGGACAAGTTTAACCAGGGGTCGGCAACCTATGGCCCGCGGGCCAGATCTGGCCTGCCAAGGCCTCAGGACCAGCCCCAGCCTGGTCTTGCCGCCAATTGCTGCCCCTGCCGCAGCTTGGGTGCCGCTCTGGGCGAGGTCTGGGGCGGAGGAGGCAAAGGTGGAGGCCACCTTCCCCGCCTCCCTGCGGCCTCCAGCTTCCCTCTTGGCCTCCGTGGAGGGCAGCCTCCGCGGAGGCCAAGAAGGAGCGTGCGGGGCTGGGAAAGAGGGGAGGCCTCCAGCGCTGGCACCCCCGCCAGCTCTTTCCCAGCCTCTGACGGGACCTGGGCCCCTCAGGGGCCAGGAAAGAGGGGAGGCCTCCAGCGCTGGCGCCCCCACCGGCTCTTTCCCGGCCTCTGATGGGGCCTGGGCCCCGTCATGGGCCGGCAAAGAGGGGGAGGCCTCCAGTGCTGGCGGCCCCCGCTGGCACTTTTTGCCGGGCTCTGACGGGACCTGGGGCCCCGTTAGGACCCGGGAAAGAGGGGGAGGCCTCCAGCGCTGGCCCTCCTCTGGAGGGTGGAAGCTCCACCCCTGGCACGCGGCCCCGCCCCTGGAGGGTGAAAGCTCCACTCCCTGGCTTTGGCCCCCCAGTTATCTGAGAAACAGCAACCCGGTCCCCGGCTCAAAAAGGTTGCCTACCCCTGAGTTTAACCATTAAAAAGAGAGAGAGGTGCTCCTTTATTCTTGTTGTCTTTTTTTTTTTTTTTTAAAAAAGACACAACTTCTGTTAGAATACAGAAATAAAAGGGAACCTAAGCAGAAAACCCCCTGTTTTCTGAAAAAACAATCCCCCCCCCTCCCCCACACACACACACATTTTGCTGTAAAGGAACCTGAGGAGCATGATGTGATGACATCAAAATCTGAATAAACAGATTGGATCTAAACATTTTCTTCCATGAGCAGAAGACCTCATCTGATGGATACTCTCAGATATGGAAATGAGGGATGAAATCTTTGCCAATTTCCTCCTTTCCCTGTAATCCTATGTGTCTGAAAAATAATATTTTCAGGAAGGCTGGGGGAATAAATCCACACAGCTTTAAGAGAAAGAAAAACTGACAAAAACAAACAAACAGATCTCCCCTTCAAACAGCACAATGTCTTGCAGATGGAACTATACCAGTAGTTCCCAACCTGTAGGTCGGGACCCCTTTGGGGGTCGAATGATCCTTTCATGGGGGTCGCCTGAGAGCATTGGAAAACACCTATTTAATTACAGTTAATGAAGCAGCAATGAAAATAATTTCATGGGTTTGGGTCACCACAACATGAGGAACTGTATTAAAGGGTTGCAGCATTAGGAAGGTTGGGAACCACTGAACTAAACAGACTGGAGGCTTTTTACCCTACACAGTTATAGCACTATGATTACACTGTAATTGTCATGGTTCCATCCAATGGAATTCAGGATTTGCAGTTTAGGATGGAGCATTTTGAATTCTCAGCCCCACCAATTCCCAGTTTCTTGTGCCTTACCAAACTACAAACCTAGGTTTCATAGGAGGCAGCCATGGCCGTCAAAAATGTAATCCTACTGCTGTAATTGTGTAGTGCAAAAGAGCCCTGGGTGTAATAAAGATGACAACAAAGGGAATAGTTACTGTCAAATTGTAGCACATAACACATCTTCCAACCAAAACCATCTCCCACCCCAAATTACAGGCCTATGTGTGATAGTGTGCAACATAGAAGAAGAAGCAAAATGGCAGCCTGGATTTCTTTTTGTATGTCTTGATGCAGCAATAAAACTGGCAGTGGCATTCACTGCTATGAGCTCAATCTCTATAGTTTTAAGAGGATGATACTAGTAATTATCTCCCCCAAAAGTATTTCCCTAAAAATTACCTCCCTGGAAAAGTCTTAGGACTCTTCCACGCAAGTCACATTCGCACGGCAGACACACTACTAAAGTAAAATGGGAACATACTGTTTTCAAGGCATCACCTCCTCTCATTTGCATGGCCAGGGATGCTGCCCCCATCATGTTCTCTTCCTGACTTTCCCTTAACCCCACTATCCTGTTTTATGCCCTATCCAGCATGACCTTTAGGTTGTTTTTTTAAAAATCGGCTTTTCCCTACAATTCCAGAGTTTTGCTACTGTTATTAAAGGTCAAAAGAAACAAAGATAAGACACAGAGGAAAAATTAAACGTATTAAAGATAATCTGGAATAGCTAGGGGGAGGGGAGAGGAGGGGACACTGACACTGTGTGAATCATAATTGTGTAATTGTCCCAGAAGTGATGTTTTGTACCTGGGGACTCGTATAATTGGCAAGTCATTGACAGGTTTCCCCATCAATGAAAAGGGGCAGGTCAAATACAGCACAGCTATGGGTCGGAGGTATCATCATGAGAAGGCTATGGCCAATGTTGCTTCTTTCCTGGTGTAATAATTTTTTTTAAAATCTTGTAATGTCCTTAGTTAATCTCTCATTAACAAGAAAATAAAAATATTAAAGCATCCTGTAACACCTTGGAGAAAAAATAAATAAGAATAATACATTTCTAGCATAGGCTTTCATGGACTCCAGCCCACTTCATCAGGTCCTACATGGATTGGAGTTTATGGATGTTTATGGCAGAAATCTGTTTTTATCAGTTAGTCTCTAAGATGCACCAGGATGATTTTATATCTTTTTGTCTGAAAAATACTAATACAGCTATGTCTTTTAGTATTAAGAAAGCAAAGAGTTATTTTTAAAGCATTACTGGAACCTAAGGGGTTCTACAGACTGCCTCTAAGGGGCGGTGGAATGTTGCCCCTTTCCTGGCTGGATCGGGGCTGCAGCAACCTCATGCTGCAGCACCAATCTGGCCTTTGGGGGTCACAAAAAGGAGCCGCAAAAAGCGGCTCCTTTTTGTGTCTTCCAAAGGATGCCAAAGCTGCAGCAGCATGGCTGTATGGCACCACTTTGGTGCTGCATCATCCGTCCGCAGCGCCGGAGGTGCGTCATGATGCCATGTGGCATCTGGAGTGGCACACAGAATTATGACACCCTGGGTGCAGAGTCAGGCCATGTGTCATCAGGACTCTGTGCACCGACTCTGTCTACAGGCCAACCTTTCAGACTGGTCTCTATAGGACCTTAGATTGGCTACTTAGGCCTTGTCTGCATGGGCCTGTTTTGGGGGCATCCTGTTTGGACGATGCATAGCCGAAACCCTGTTTCTGATGTGAATGGTCCAGATGATGTTAGGCATGTTCAGCACCAGAACTGGGCTATAACATCCTTAACACAAATTTTAAAAACTTTCCTTTTACTCTGGATCTTCCACAAAGATATGGAGCTCTCTGTTCCATGCTAGAGTGGCTGTCTCCATGTGAGGGCTGCTGAGCTGCCCTGCACATCAGACAGCAACCTCAGTGTGAGAATAGAGGGCCAGGTAATAGGGGGAAGTTGTTATAGCACTGGGGTCAAGATAATATGGGCTGCTCCTGGGTTATCCTGACCAGTGCAGACAGGGACCTAGTTACATCTGCCAAAGTCAGTTATCATGACCCAACCCCTCCAGCCTACTTTAAGAGCCAGATGCCAGATCAAGCGAAGGAGGTCTGCTTAGCTGTTTATAGGGCATAAGGAGGGTGATGTTGTCCCCACTCCCACCAGCAAGCAAGTTTGCAACAATCAAAAGTAGAACCTCTGTCACAAGCTCACTGGTAGGAGGGGGTTGTGCCCTGATCAACAGCTAAAGAGGTTTCCTTTGCCTGATCTGAATGGCTGGTTCTTAAGGTGTGGAGACAGCATTTATGTAGGTTAACAGTAGGACTATGTAGTCTTACTGAATACAGATCAGTAACACATCTGTAACTCTAGACTGTGAATATATAAATGCAATGCTGAATACAACACACATCTATAAAGTAACTACCTAAATTTAAGACTCAGGTGCAAACTGTGACTAATTGCTTTTTAAAAAGTAACTTTCTAAGTTCTGATATCCCTGACAACCAGGCTGGTGGTACAACATGGAGGGAAGATGTCCGCCTCTCCATCAAACAAGACATTTGTGCATATAATGGAAGACCTCATCTATTACAGAATTAATAATCTGCACACAGCCTAAATCAATGTTTTGTGTGCACTTTTTAAACTCCTGTGTAACTATCTTTTAAAAAGCAGACTCCCCCTCTACAATGTGAATATTTGACTTTTATTATGACTTAACGTGCTATCTCTGGGCAATCTGAATGACTCTAAGATTTATATTGTTACCAAATTCTCCAGATCAGCTAATCCAGGCGACCAATTGTCGTAGTGTGAAGCATACTTCTGCCTTTCCCTCCTGGATTTGGAAGAAAAATATTTAAAATACTGGAATAAAAATATGAACGATCATTAAAATTTGTGGAGTATGTATTTATTCCCCATAAAAAAGAGTATGCATTGCTATTGGACACTGCAAGGTTGTTCCATAAAGAAATGGCTGCTTCTTTGGGTATTTGGCATTTTTCTTGTGGAACTTTGCCACCAAAGCTGGAACTGCTTTTTATTCTTCCATGCATCACAGGCAGTTGGATTTAAGCAGGAATTAAGATAGTAAGTGGCATTATTGCAGCAGCCTTTTGCAGCAAGTATTTCAAATGGCACCTGGAATTGCTGTATAAGAATCAAAGGCAGAACATTCATTCACTGAATGAATTTTTTGATTCTCTGTATATGTTGGATGTTCTGAGAGATAGTTGAAAGGTCACACTGTAAATTTTATGTCCTGGAAAAGACAGATAGCTTGGGAAAGACAACTGGATGAGGCTCTCCTTCTAGATCATTCAATGCTTAAACTTTAGTCTAAAAAAGACTTTGACATAACTTCAGTTAATTCATAAATCCACTTTGAAGTCCATAAGTGGTCAACATGTCCTATCACAAAAACAATAACACTCTGGGTTTTCTTTTTAAAGATATGAAAACTGACAGGTATAGAGAAAACATACCATTTTGGTGAGTGGAGCAGCAATGTGATTTGCTGTTTTTAAGGATCTAGGTTTGTTTTTGTTTTTTAGATATCATCTTGTTTTTTTACCACAAAGCGACTGTGCACAAAGCCCATGATTGTGTTAAGGAAGAAGGAAAGGGAGGGGCAGGGATAGAGGTAAAATGGAAAAGGGAGCCCACCTCTGCTTTATAGACAACATTTTCTTCCTTAAAAGAAACAGCAAAAATCTTCTGGAGAGAATGCAAATGCACTGGGAGAAAGGAGGGAAGGAGGAGGAATTTGTTCACTCACAGAGATATGCCCTGTTCTACTGATGTGTACACACACAGCATAGCAGAGTACACCTCCAAAGCAAAACAGTACACACTTAAAATACTAGAAATCTGTAGAAAAGTCCAAGGGGTTATTCAGACTTTTTTTTAGCTATCTGAATAATCTCACTCATGCATTCTTGGTTTTGTTGTTCATACTATTTTTTTTAAAAAAAATCGGGACCCCACCTATGCACACCTGTGCAAGTTTGATTGTGTATGCATGAGCACTCAAAGACAGTGTCAATAATACAGATGTATTTGAAACACATTCAAGGCATGCAGAGTTTTATCCTGGTTTATCTTGGGTCTGTTTGCACCAGTTATTCACACAGGCGACAATGTGAATATTTTAGGAAAACTCGGAAAAAACTTTGAGATTGATTACCTGGGTAAAGTGGGGGGTTTTTGGCAGCCTTTCAGACTTAATCAGATGCATTTGAAATGCAGGTGGGGAAAAAGATTCAACCTACATTCTAGCAGGATTATTTTCATTGTCTGAATAACTCCCAAGACAACTTTGCATCTTCTATTATTAAAGCTATAAGTTGATAATTCTAGGAGACTTTGTTCTGGAAGATCTCCATGATATCCTCTTTCCTCTTTCCATTCTTGTTGGCAACACTCCTTAATCTTTAATTCAGGGGTGGACATGCTCTGGAATGTAGAGATCTGTGTTTATGCATGTCCTCAAGTTGTCTGTCAAATTATGGCAACCCCATAAATTTGATAGGGTTTTCCTAGGCAAGGAATACTGAGATGTGGCTTGCCATTGCTTTCTTCTGAAATATACCCTGGTATTCTTTCTGGTCTTACATACAGGTACTAACTAGAGATGCCCTTGCTTAGCTTCCAAGATCAGATGGGATGTGGTGTCTTCAAGATGTTTAGGCTTTGATCTGGAGAGCCGTACTACCTGACTTTTTAGCTGATCCAGAGGGTGGCAGCATTCCATCACAGGCACTATTTGAGGTGGCTACAAGTGATGTGCCACTCCTCAGCACCTTTTGAGGGGTGCTATTTTTTCCTATTTCTGGGTAGCTCCCCCCCTCCCAATATTTTCAAAGCTGCTTGGATTTTTTAAAGCTAAAAAACATGTTTTCTTCCAGCTGGAAAATGGTCTTTTGGGAGAATATTTAGACAGGATAGATGGAATTGCAAGGACTGCATGCAGCCTGCAGCATGATGCATCTTAGGGTATATACACACTGTAGAATTAAAGCAGTTTGACACTACTTTAACTGCCATTATTCTATCCTAGAAATCCTGGGATTTGTTGTTTGGTGAGGTATTCAGCTTGACAGAGAACTCTAGTGCCTCACCAAATTACAAATCCCAGAATTTTGTAGGATAGAGTCATGGCAGTTAAAGTCATGCCAAATTGCTTTAATTCTGCAGTGTAGATACACTCTTAGCCCTGCTTTAGTGAAAACTGTTTTTAAAAAGGACCAGGCACAGGAAAATATGATCTATGATATTATGATCTATAAATCTATAGTATGATGATCTAAATATATTTAACATGATATATTATATCTTTATTAGCAATCATAGTTCTAAATGGGTCCTGCATAAGGAGAAATGATATACATTGAATGAATGAATTAAGTTGTTAGGTCCAACTAAATGAGACCCACTGAATCAACAGAACTCATATAAGTGTTGATTCCCAAATTCCTGCTGTTTCAATGCGTCTAGTTGCATTGGTATTAACATTTGGATTTAGGCCTGAGTCTGCAGATCCTATTATTATATGGCATAAAAAATGGAACTAACATAAACTTGCTTTGCACAGACCATGGATTCTTAAGTATTCAGAGGTGGGAACTAACCATTTCATCTACATCCTAGTATTCATTGCTAGATACTAACCTGCACCCCTATGAGAGATACATCTAATCTGTATTTTCCATCTTGTGACTGACCTTAGTGTCAGATCACATGGCTAGATAAGAAAATATTGGATTTCCTGTTTCTTTCCCACCAGCCCTTTGTACCATGTAACATGATTAATAACTCTGGGCAAAAGCTTCCAAAATCTGATGGAATTTTAGTTGGACCTATTAAAGGTATTGACTACTTGTCAATTCTGGATTTAATTTTTTTCCAAAGGACTGTGGAAAAACAGCCTTGATGTGTGATCTCCCACTACTGCTCCTGCCCACTAGCTGTTTGGCTTAGGAGTCAAACTAAATGTGCCAGATATCTACTGGACAGGAGCAGCAGTTGGTGGCGATACTGGTGGAGAATCTTTCAGAGACAACAGCAATGGCACCATAGCTAATGTTTGTTAGTACCACACAGAAGAAAACCCTATGATGAAACAGTCCAAAATGAAGCAAGAAATAGTGCTGTGGCTAATGATGCAGCTGGAGTCAAGCTGAAAGTATGTTCAGCTGTTGATGTGCTCAGAGGGGAATGAAAGGTCAGAAGATGCACAACACATCTTACAGGAACATTGTATTAGAGACGCATGAATTGAAGGAGATAGACATTGCAAAACAAAAGATAGAATGTATGAACATTGTAATACTTGGGGTGAGTGAGCTAAAATGTACAGGAATGGAACATTTTCAGGCAGATAAAGTGTTCTGCTCAGAAAATGAACATCTAAGGAGAAATGAGATGATAGTAATAGTGAGGAGAGATGTAGCAAAAGCAGTCAAAGGATATAATGTAAAGTCTGACAGAATAATATCAATAAAATTCAGGGAAAACCCATCAGTATAACCATAATCCACATTTATCATATAACTACAAAGGTAGAAAAGGAAGAAACTGAATATATGTATTCCAGTCCCCAAGAAAGGGAATACCAAGGACTGTAGTAACCACAGGACATTGTATTATTATACCATGCAAGCAAAATGATGCTCTAAATCATACAACAAAGATTTGTACCATATAGGAAGTAGGATATGCCAGATGTTCAAGCTTGGTTCAGAAAAGGAAGAGGCACGAGGTATTATAATGCAAACAAACAAATATTGGATAATGGAACACGCCAAGTAATTTCTTTTTTTATTAAAATATTTTTATTACAAATATACATTTCATTTACAGATATCATAAACTCAAAAAAAGGAAAACACATAAAACACATAAAATATTAGCTTCAGCAATTCAGCAATTCAACTAATTTCAAAGTAATATCAGCCTGTGCTTTATACGTTATTGCAAAGCCTTTGTGTACATAATGAAAACTATGGATCACTTTTAAAGAAATGTCTGTACCACAACATTTGATTATCCTAATGCATAACCTGTACTCGGGACAACAGGCTACTGCTAGGACAGAATATCAAGAAACAGAATGGTTTCCAATTGGCAAGGCAGTCAGGCAAGGCTGCATTTTATCACTCTGTTTGTTCAACTTGTATCCTGAATGTATCGTAATCAAATCTGACTCTGACTCTGATGAAGGTTATGAACATTGGAGGAAGGAAGGTAAACAATTTAAGATATGCAGATGACAGCACACTACTAGTAGAAACTAGCAAAGAAATGGAACAAGTACTAAACAAAGTAAAGGAAGAATGTGTAAAAGATTATAGTTCAACATCAAGAAAACAAAAACAAAGGAAGACATTGAGATAGTACAGATTTTCTATACCTTTTGTCAGTCATTAATCAGAATGGAAACTGCACTATGATTCATTAAAATGACAGTTGGGTCCGTCTGCTCTTAAACACTCCTATATTTATTTCTGCCTGCATTTTATCTGGCAAAATGTTTAGTAAATACTCATTGGACTTGTGTCATGATGTATCTTAGAGTTCCTCAAAGAATGTTTCTCTGCACTGTGGCAAATTGGGTATTACCAGGAAAGCCATTCTTATTTGGGCATTGGGCTGTCTCACCTTTGTTATTCACTTACAATCCAACAACAACAAAGTCAACAAACAACAACAAAATCAAATAATTCATTCCATCTTTACTCCCCAACTTTTAAATTGTTGCAGTTGAACTTGTCACTACATGTATTGCAGCTGGACACTCTCTCTGTTTTGTCACTCCCCCCCTCCACTTTTTCTCCTCTTTTCTCCATCCTGATTTCCATCCTATCTGGACCCCACTATAATATACAGCCTACAAATCTCCTACTTATTTTAACTGTTATTTTATACTATTGTTTTAATGTCCTTCTGGTTTAATCTCCTTTTAGAATTACAGTGTTACCCCGGGATACGAATGCGCCGCCTTACGAAATTTCCGGGTTACGAAAAAATCCAATTGAAAAAAACTGTTCCGGGTTACGAAGGTTATTTCGGGTTACGAAAGAAATTTTGGTGCTTTTCGGCGCTTTTTCGCACCAAATCGCGGCTTTTCCCCATTAGTGCCTATGGGGTTTCGGCTTGCGAAAGCCTTTCGGGTTACGAAAGCGGCGGCGGAACGAATTATTTTCGTAACCCGGGGTAACACTGTACTATGTTTTTATACTGGGGGGGAAGGATAGGGTTTTTTTTTAAGAATTAAAAAAAATTGTTGTAATCTGCTTGGATTCCGAGTGATTAAGTAGGATAGATTTATTATTATTATTATTATTATTATTATTATTATTATTGATGATGATGATGACAAAGCTTTGATTGTTTATTCGAAGTGGTAGTAATAGTAATAGTAATAATAATAATAATAATAATAATAATATAATTTATTTCTATACCGCTATTCCAGGGATCACAGCGGTGCACAACAAGCAAGTAAAACAGTTAATACATCTAACCCAATTCACAAACATATATAATATCATAAAACAATATAACAATTAACAATTAAAAACAGTTAAAACGCTACAGAACAACCCCAAACAAATGGCTGGATAAATGGAATCTACCGATTACATCGCCAGGGGAAGAAAAAGATGCCAACAGGCTCATGGGGGAAAAGCCTGGTGGAATAAAAAGGTCTGTAGGTTCTTCTTAAAACCATCAAAGGTGGTGACTGTCCGGAGCTCATGGGGGAGAGAGTTCCAGAGCTGAGGGGCTGAAACTGAAAAAAGCCCTCCAAGATGAACTAAGTCGAGCATCTGGAACTCTCAGAAGATGTTTCCCACCTGACCTGAGAGTGTGGGGTGGACTGTATGGGGAGAGGCGGTCCTCCAAATACACTGGGCCCAAGCCATTTAGGGCTTTATAGGTAATAACCAACACCTTGTATTCGGCCCTGAAGCGGATAGGCAGCTAATGGAGATCTTTCAGAACTGGTGTTATATGGCTGGCCCTGGAACATTCAGTAACCAGCCTAGCAGCCATATTCTGCACTAATTAAAGCTTCCGAGTTTGGTACAAGGGTTGCCCCATGTAAAGTGCATTACAAAAATCCAATCGAGAGGTTACCAGAGCGTGTACCACGGTTTCAAGGTCCCCCCGGCCCAGGAAGGGACGCAGCTGGCATATCAGCCGAAGCTGATAAGTGCTCCTGACCGTCGCATCCACCTGAGAACTAAAGTGGAGCGACGAGTCTAGGAGCACCCCCAGACTGCGAGCAGAGTCCTTTACAGGGAGCGTGACCCCATTCAGGATGGGTGGAAAAATTTCCTTACCCGGGCCAGGGGAGCCTATCACCAGTACTTCCGTTTTCTCTGGATTCAGGCTGAGTCTGTTTTCCCTCAGACTAGTAGAAGACAGGCAGGGGAAGCAAAGGTGTAGAGTAGTACAGTTGACAGGTTGAATCTATGTCATACTAGGGTGCCATGACCAAATAATGTACTGGCATCTATCAACTTTTTAACCATAAGAGTCAGTCACTGGCTGAAGCAAGTGATCGGATGCCATGCAGCCTCAAGGCTGAAGCAACTGGGAAGAAGCTAGCATCTTCTCTGTATGACATGTTTATTGAACACAAGGAAAAATCTCTCTCTCTCTCAAACTCTCACTCTCACTTTCACTGCTCAACTTGGATACAGTGCTTGGTGATCACCATTTTGTCATCCGTGATCGGAACTATTTGTGTTTATTTCCATGGCCAGGTCCGCATGGGCCAGAATACTTCAGGAGATGCTTGTCCTAACATTTCCCTGTTACCTTGGGCACTCCATTGAAATACCGGGCAGCTGTTTGTATGCATGTCCCTCTGTGCTATCTGGCACTGGTGCTGCTGGTGCCAGTTGCTCACTCTGAGGTCAGAACAAGGTGCTCAGTGTCGATTACATGGCTGAGCACCTCATTCTGAACTGAGAGCAAGTGATTTGCACCAGTGCTACTGGGTGGCACAGTGGGACACATTGTAAACAACCACACAGTGACACAACAGAAGCCTCTAAAAGAACTGGAGGAAAGGGTAACTTTAAAAAAAATGGTTTAAGGGGGTATAAAGTGGGATCAGCGCTGAACTGGCCAGACAGGGATTTGGCCCAGTGTTGTTTGGATTTCTCACCAAGAGGATGTTTATTTAGCCATGTGAACAACCCCCATATCAACATGTAGGACACCATGGTAGCTTCAGTAGCAACAGTCATGGTAGCTGAAGCATAGGAATGATATTTTATTGGCCACACAATTTCATTTGGGTTTGAAACATGGAAAAAACCAAAAACAAAAGAATTTTATCCATACTGTATCATTTTTTATATATATAAAACTGTTTCCAGATATTTTTAAAGACATTTTTTAAAATAAAGATGCACAATAAGAGAGCAACATCTTTCTGCCTGGTGTCCGGTGTGCTTGTGTGGGTCTCTGTGTTTTACAAAAATAAGGTAATGGTGCTAGTGACTTTTCTTTATAATTTTTGACTGGCTGATAGTGTTTCACAGTTAAAAATTACAATGTAGATGGTCTCATTCTGCATTTATTTTTTCACCTTGTCATAAGGCACTCATAGAGACCATAAGCCACAAGGCAAGCTCTCTATACAGCATGTAGCAGAAGCTTTAGATTTTTGAAAGCTTTAAAAATGGATTTTTAAAGGGTTTTCCAGAGTCTGGAGACTGGACCTATTTCTTTTATTTATACCAGTCCTTAATGCAAAAGGGAAATAAAATTGCATTTAAGAGCTATGAATATATTGGGGGTAATGTGACAGTTTAAGAATGATATAATCTAAGTATTCTGGCATGGCAAAATAGAACTGAATCATTTTGCCTATTATCTTCTGAAAGTTATTGAAAATGATATGAAATATATTCTGTAGTACATACAAAAAATCTTTTGAGGTTTTTTTAATGCAATTTTGTCCACCGTTTGTTCAGTCATTATCCATTCATCCATTTTCACATTGTGAAAGCTTTCTGTTATGAAATATTTTGTGAAAAAAATGAAGGCAAAAAAAAAGTATACTACTTCTTTAAAATATATTGCAAGAATCCTCATTTCCAGATTTTTATTGCTGTACTAGCTGGTATTCTTGCATGCAATTTTGTAATTTATTCTGAACATTCCACTTAAACCTTTTTTCAATAGCATGATTTTATTAGAGTCAGCTCACTGGACTTTCCCAAAAAGGTATTTAAGATCAAATAAAACCAGTGCTTGGAAAAATATCATTACAATATGAAAGCAGTTACAAAAACATTAGTACTGCAAAGTTTTATTTCAAATGGCTGAGCCTGCTGTACCCCAGGTTATTGCAGTTCTACTTCTTCAGACACACTCACTGGAAAAATGAGGAAAACTGTCATCTTTGCACTTTTTGCCTTTTTCTCAAAAAAAGAAAAAAAGAAAAAAATAGAGCCAATTTCAAGGGAGACGGATTTTTTCCAGGTGCTATCCATGAGGAGAACAGTAAATGCATTCTTCTCATTCATAGATTCTTTACTAAGCAAATGAGCAATTTTATTCTTACTTACTTTGTCAATTACATATAAATTGCTCTTGTTTTGAATGATTCCCCTTGAGTGGAGAAAAGCTGAAAATTGATGCTCCTTCTCAGCTCACATTCTATCCAATAAGACAGGACCATCTGATAGGGCCATCTCTGAGCAGCGTCCTCAGGTTTTATTATGGGTTTAAAAAAAGAAAAAAAAGAAAATGCAAATGTCTATGTTTCTGACCTTCCATTTAAAAAAAGCACAAGAAGCTCAGACATTAAGCTACGATATGAAGAGATGTGAGGCTACAAAAGTCAACTTTGATGGATAACATAGAAGGTTGTTTGGTAGAATAACCAGATTTTATACTGAATCAGAAAGCTACCTCACAGAGACACACAGATCTTCTAGGAACCTCAAAAGCTCAGGCATGGCAAATGAGAAGACCTTGTGCCATCACAGCAAAAGACTAGTGGGATATTAGTAAGACACAAAGGAGAGCTTGTCTAGTTAGTGGACAGAGTTGTACAATCTTTGAGGGAACTTGGTCATGCAAAGTGTAAAAGTTAATTTTTCATTACGACAGAGAGATCATTATGTGCCATTCTGTACATTACTATGACTGGCATCCTATTCATTAGTCCCAAATAAAGTAGACTAATTATGGCTGCATCCACAGTACAAAAATAATCCTGTTTGACATTGATTTAACTGCCATGGCTCAGTGCTATGGAATCCTGGGAACTGTAATTTTGTGAGACATTTAGCCTTCTATAGTCAGAGAGCTCTGGTGCCACAACAAACTACAAATTCCATAATTTCATAGCATTGAGCCATGGCAATTAAAGTGGTGTCAATCTGGAATATTTCTGCAGTGTGGGTGCAGCCTAAGTTAACCGTTGAACAATGAGTCAATGTGTAGGTAAATCCAATTCTTTCAATGGTAATACTTCAATAGGTCTATGGCTTTTATCACACTACTGAGCTCCCACAGGAAAATGGGAGTTAAAAGTAATTTAAGTTACATTCGAATTTAACCAAAACTTGCAAATTTGGAGTTTATCACACCGAATTGCAAAATAACGCAGAGTTAAACCGCTGTTAAAGGGGAGAAAACCGGCAGCCTTTTACTTTCAGGATGTTCTGGTTTTCTGCACTTTAACTGTTGTTTAACTTCATGTTATTTCACATTAACTATGACGTCATGTGATAAACTTTGGACATTTCTGGATTTTCTTCGTGTTAAATCGCGTTTAACTCCCATTTTCCTGTGCGATCTCGCTAGTGTGATGAACTCAGGAACAAAAACAAAAATTTACCTTATAAGCGGAATAAATTCTGAAAGAATGCCATATGATTTTTATCATACTCTACAGAACTAGGGTGTCTTTCTTGGATTCTAGTAAACAGGCAGTGTTTTTTTTTAAAAAATATATTATTTGTTGGGTTATACCCATCCATCAGTGGAAAGGAAACTGAATGGATCTGTGTTCTCCTGAAGCTCCAGGAGGTTTGGAAGCTATCCAAGAACTATGGCAGAGCTAGGGCAGTATGATGGAGTGGTGACTCAAGATGTGGAAGTCTCCTGGAGCAATATTAGCTATCGTCAACTGACTATTAGATCCTGCTCCATTTTAATAACAAAAAATTCAGGGAACCTGAGTCCCCTCATGCTGCAAACAGCAAATACAGTATACCTGCAATTTTAGAATCTTGTGACAGCTACTTATTATGGCTACTATTAAAGGTTTGCCTCACCACATCCGTAAAAAAACAACCCTATTTCTATTGTATTTTTCATGCATACAGGTAATCAAACATAGCTTAAAACAAAAAGTTACAAGGTTTTGTTGTTATGTGCCTTCAAGTTGTTTTTGACTTATGGAGACCCTAAAGCAAACCTATAATGCGGCTTTCTGAGGCTGAACTTGCCAAAGGTCACCCAGTGCATTTCCATGGGCAAGTGGTAGGTTAGGCCTGGTCTCCAGAGTTGTAATCCAATGCTCAAATCACTATGCTATGCTGAGTCTTACAAAATATATCAATCTGATATAATTTGTTACTTTCCTGTTTAATTGCTTATAAATGCGATAATACTGTTGTCATGCTATTCTGTTAGTAAAGCATATAGGCTTTGTCCTGCACTGTAGGATTTAATGGGAATATTATAAAACAGGGGAATTATTTATTTGTTATTTTATTTTAGTTTTTAAAGGCTGTTTTATCATAATAGTGTAACACTGTTGAATTGAGTGACTGGGCATTATTGTATTACAAAGATGTCTCTGTCACATCTCCTTTAAATTACTGGCAGTAAAATCTTTAATAAAATCCTACATTTCTGTACCTTTCCCGCATTTTCTTCCACCAGTGATGAGAATCATGTGGTCCTACCAAAACTGTTGGACTGCAATGTGCAGCAGCCTAACCAATGGAATACTGTGAGGTGCAGCCCAAAAAATCTAGAGGGTTGCATGATTCCTAAATAATCCTATGCACACTTGCTTGGAGGTAAATCTCATTGAATTAAGTCATCCTTACTTCTCAGCAGACTGTCACAAATTTCAAATTGTACATCTACTCTTATTATTATTTTGACAAATTCAACTCCCAAGCTTATTCTTATTTTTTCAAAAAAAAATAATATATATATATATATATATATATAATATATATATATATATATATATAATTAATGAAAAGAAAAGAACTTGAATGGGCTGACCAGACCCCCATCCCAAAAGTCCTTGGGTTGCCATCAGTTGTTCGTGCTACTATATCAAATATTTTATGGGTTTTCAATTGCCAGAGCCTGTGTTTCAATCAGAAGTGTATCTGGACACCTTGTACCCAGAAAATAAAAATGGTAGTGTTTGTATTTATGAATGCAACAGCCAGTGTGCTGTAGTGATTTAAGCACTGAACTATGACTCTGGAGACTAGGGTTTGAATCCCTCCTCAACCATGAAAACACACCAGATCACCTTGGTCAAGTTACATTTTCTCAGTCTCAGAGGAAGGCAAAGGTAAACCTCCCCTGAACAAATTTTGCCAAAAAAAAAAAAAAACCCATGATCAGTTTGCCTTAGGGTCATTGTAGTACAGAAACAATTTGAAGACACACAACAACAACAAATTTATGATCCACAGGGAGAAGCAGGAAATATAAATAAAAATTATTATTATTATTATTATTATTATTATTATTTATGAATGAATCTGAGAGGCTGTTAAAAGCCCTCACTTTGGGTTTATGTGGGGGATATTTTGGTATTTTAATTGTCTTAACACACAATTTGATGGCTTATTCATTTTTTGGTCTACTTAAGGTTAGAATTTGTTGAATGTAGCCTATTTTTGAGTAGCTATTTAAATGCGTCTACTGTATCTACTGTTCCATTCCACTTCTGTCTGTTTAAACATGCAAGCTATGTACCAAACCATCATCAACACCCTTAATTCTGAAGAAAAGGCTGTATATGAGGGTTTTTAAAAATCCTCTTTTAAAATGGCAGGTTACTGTTCGTATTACTTTTCTAAGTAGAAATATGCTTAAAAAGTAAAGTCTTTATTGCTTCTTAAAAGGTGCAGTACTCTGTGATAAATTCTCATATTTTGACTGTTAATATGTTTGAATGAAAATTATTTATACATTTTGGTGAGGTTGAGTGGTTTTCATTTGATTGCTGCCTCTTGAAATGAAAGCAGAGTAGCAAGAAATTTACATGTCATGCTGTGATGTATATCCAGATTATGAGATGATTGCGCAGTAGATGAACACCAAGTAAAATCATTTGCATCAAACTGTGACAACTGCAATTCCTGACAAGGCCTCTTAGTTTTTTGGGCTATTATCACCATACAAGAATATAATCTATTGACAGCCGGGCTGTTTAATACATTTAAAGGCAGACAGTGGAAGAAATCTTAACTGTTTTCATTCGCCACTGCACAAGGGTGCAGATCAAAAGTGAATTATATTTAACAATATGCACGTATGATGATAAGATGCATGACATTCATCAACCTGTTTAGTCATGGTTAAGCTGAGATGGGGAAGATCCAATATTACTGCCATATGTGGTCTGAAATAGAGACGTGAGCCTGAAAATTATATTATTGCCCAGTAGAAGTGAACAAACAGGAGGAGACATTCTTTCTTAATCTTTTTTGTCCCCCTCCCCATTGCACATAAAGGTGAATATCTGCCTTTATTTCAGCTTGTGCAAGTGTACCATCTCTGATGTATATAAGCAAGAAAGTCTATATTTTAAACTGCCTGGTGTTTATTGTATTATCTGAACTCTTTATATGCAGCCAATAGTATACATTACTTGGTTTTACATACTACATATTCCTCTTTGTCCTGTTTTGCACTGACTACCCTCCTAACTGGCAAACATTTCACAAAAATGTCCATATAAATGAGGTAATATTATATGCTGCTTTGTGTATGAAGCACAAACTATGTGCAGAACCTTGTTCCAACTTTAGTCATATTTTAAGAAGACCCACTGAAATCTGTGAGACTTATGTCAGTTCTGCTGATGAATTCAGTAGATCTACTGTAATTGTGTTTCCATCTAGATTCAGTTCATAGGTTGTACTTTCTGGGCTAAAATCAATATCCTGTAAATCAACCTTCTCCATCTTGGTGTCCTTCTGCTGTGTCTACCCCTATAAGATCTTGCTAGCCTGGTCAATGGTAAGGGAATTACATTCAAAACATGTCCTTCCATATTCCAACTGCCATTGCTCTGGCCTCTGAGAGAAGAGAACCCAGCATCTTCATGACTGACTCCCTCCCCCATTGCACCCCCTTTTCCTTGTGTGACCCTGCTTAGCTTCCAAGATAAGACAAGATAAGATCTGGTGCCTTTAGGGTATTTAAGCATTTAACTCTTGGAAGTTATTTTTCAAATCCCTCAAAACTGACTTGATTCTTTGAGTTGACAAGGGCATTTTCAGGCCAGCTTCATAAAATGCCATGGAAAGCTGGACCAGGTACTTCAAGCGTAACCTTAAGCACTACTAAAACTCACACTATTCACATACAAGAGGGAGGTAACAGCATATGCAGGAAAGTACAAGCAGAATCTTTAGAAAAATACAAAGGGGAAGGAGGGAAACCCAATGAGAACTGGGAATGCTCAATGGGCAAGAAATGCTGGTTGACTGTTGTGGAAAAAATGGAAAATGGAATGGAATGGAATGAGGTGTATTGGAAAAGTGCATGGCTGGCTGGCAAAATGCTACTGAAAAAGTGTTTTCATCCAGAGCTCACGTCTAATTTTTGTACTAATTACGCTAATCACAATGCTTGGTTGACCAATTAGGGCTGCTTAGGAAGCCTATTGAAATTATTGAAAGTTTTTCCAATAATCTCAATGGATTTTTTTCACATATCAAGCAACATATCTGGATGATTAATAATATTAATATGATGCTATTGTTTTGTTAAATCCATTAAGTTTCAGTTCGATCTCATTACCCATGCTATTGGTTTCAGAATGTGGTAAAGGAGCAAATGAAATTCATGGGGTTGCTGTAAGTCAACAGGTGACTTGAAGGCATATGCATGTGTATGCACGCACACGTGCGCGCGCGCACACACACAAGCATATTATTTCTGCCCTCTCCTCTTACTGGAAAAGAAGGCATAGAAAGTGGAAAATGAGATTGATCTTGTGCATGTATATACTGATTTCAGCATGAAACAGAGAAAAGCCTAACTGCAACAGTAGGTTTCCTACCTGAGAAATAAAACCAAACAAACCAAAAAAGGATGACCAAAAAGGGTGACCATCTCCAGGCTCTGGAATGTCCATGAAAGAAAGGAGGGAAATCAAGGTATGAGAAGAAGAGGTTGAGAAATTGAGTCAGGGGCAGAACCAGAAAGTACTACTGTGGTGTTGACACATGCAGGATAAGATGGTATGAAATGCTGAGCCAGAAAAAGACATAGCCAAATGCTGAGCCAGAAAAACACATAGGCCAGAAAATGTGAGCAAACTATGGCGGGAGGAATGAGGGTAAACAGAACTTCACTTATGAGTTTAGAACACCACCAATATGGCAGTAGAGGGAAAGGATTGTGAGATAATAGGACAGTAAAATAGATGCCCCAGACAAGCAACTGCAATTGGAACATATTTAAGTAATCACTTTTTTGGAACAAAAGAAAAGGTTCTGATGCTGGACCAAGATGACAAGAATGGTAACCAATGATTTTGGATATTTGTGTGCACCATGTGAATAGAGATTTAAATGTGGTAACACCTGTATACTATCAGACATCATTATTTCAAACAATTTGATCTGTTTATATTCCCTCTCTGTCTCTCATATCTAAAGCATTTGCAGTGTAAAACACTTTGCCCTACTTAAAATGCAATCATGCCTGTTTCTTCGTACTAGTGCTTGGGAAAAGTTACTTGTCTGAATTAAGACTTTCAGAATCCCAGCGAACAGGATCAGTAGTCATATCAGCTTAGGGATCCCGGGAGTAGAAGTCCAAAAAAGTAGCTTTTCCAGCATCTAGTGCTACCATCTCATGTCCAGCGGATTTTAATTTGGAATTCAGCATAGTAGATCTTGGCTTGCATCTTGTTATTGCATGCCTCCATTTTATTTTGTGACTCTTTTATTCTGTTTTAAAGCTCTGACCATACCGAGTTTATGACCTCAGTATTATCTGCCTCTATTCACCCTGCTCCCTCTTGAGGTATTTAAATGAACAGAGCTGGAGATCTTGAAAGCTTACCAACCATATGTATACATTTGTCAGGTGTCACCTGAGTGTGGATTCAGATTCAGATTTTCCTTTTTGAACAACACTGTATTGTCTGGTTTATGCTTTACTGTGTTAGGGGGTGATGATGGTGTGGAGGAATATTTGTCTGGACCTTGAAAGCATGAGCAATTGCTGTGTCACAGGTCATTGCCATTAACAGAAATGGTTGCTCCCATTCCGTATAAGCAGATTTGTTTAAGAAGAGCATTGGGTATGGGCAGAGTGCACGGCAGTATAATGAGAAGTTGTTAGATACTAAAGGGCTCCTTAATGGGAAGACATAACAAGAAGAAAGCATAATAAGAACTAGTGGCTCAGAGTTAGAAATGAAAAGAATATGGGTTGAAGGCAAGGCACAGCTTTTGAGCAAGGGGAGTGAGTGTTACCTGCCTTGAGATACAACTGACTAATCCTTTCTTGTCACATTTGAGACAGTCAGATAACACAGTTGCCTAAAGTATGCCAGATATTGTATGTATGCATGGATTTAGAACAGGAATTGGGAATCATGTAGGAATCAGATGTTGCTGGGCTCCAAGTACTAGCAGCTTGGGATAGCATAACCCATTGAGATGAAAGCTGGAAGCAGTCTAACAACATTTAGAGGGGACATGATTCTCACTTGTGATCTAGGAGAATTCACAAAATAGATTACACTGCCATAGTTACAGCAACATTCTGTCCTTTGCAAGTCAAGCCATTGTGCCTGATAGTGTTTTGAATCATACCCTACTGGGCTGAACACCTTACCAAATCATTGCTCATGTTTGGTTAGAATAATGATAGCATGCAGGTACCCCACTTTTGGTACTCCCACACTCAGTTTTTTTCATATGCATATCCCTGAGCAAGTCATACTGCCTTGGTCTTAAGATGAAGGCAATGGCAAACTCCCTCTGAACAAATTTTGCCAAGGAAACTCTGTAGTAGAATCACCATAAGTCAGGAGTCAGCTTGAAAGCACACAACAACAAAAAGAAGGACTACACAAATTCATGGAAGGTATGGTTATCAATGGCTGCTAGTCTCAAATGGCTATCTTTTGCCTTCAGTATCAGAGGCAGTATATCTCTCAATGTCAAGTACTGTAAGAGAGAACACATGTGTGTATAGATATTACTGCAACCATTTTGAGGTTCCCTTAAGCATCTGTTTGACACCCATAGGCATCTGTTTGACTGCATGTTGCATTATATAGGCCTTTAATTTGACTCAGAATGGCTCAATTTGACACCATTTTAACCATTTAATTAACAAGAGATGATTGGTACCATTTGTGTCTTCCAAAGTTGGTACCATTTTATGTACTTTTCTAAGCTAACATGTTTATTCCATATTTCAATAAGTTGGAGGCTATGTTCTTCCTTGTTCTATAATTCACATATAAGATTTAAGAGTGTCCATTTATTTATTCAATTTATGGGAAAATTCAGCGGGTACAGGGGCAATTCAGGAAGTGGAAATATACACTTCTGGTTTGGAAACAAGATGTAAAGAAAGAATAGTGCTTGTTTTAAAGGAGAATCATGCTTTGGGGAGGCTTCTGGAAGTGCAAGTCTACTTTTAAACAAGGAGAAACACTTTCCACCTTTTTAAACAGCAAACACACTTAAAAATAAAAACAAAAACAAAAAATGCACACCTGCTCCTGCTGCACAACCAGCAGTGATGAGGTTCCAAGGGCCAAGAAAATGCAGAACATGTCCAACAGAAATGGGGTAACTATTACATTCTCCTGTCCAAAACATTTAGAATGGCCATGTGTATGAATGTACAAGGGTATACCTTTATCTGAAAGCATCAATGAAGTGTAGGTAAAGTTCAAGTGCAACTTGAAGACCGAAAAGAAGGGACTTGAGAGTTTTTGGCTCCATCTGCAGTGCAGAAATAATTCAGATTGACCATGCTTTAACTTCCATGACCCAATGCTATTTTACTCTGAGATTTGTAGTTTGGTGAGATATTTACCCTTCTCTGATAGAGAGCTCTGGTGCCACAACAAACTACAAATCTCAGGATTCCATAGCCTAGAGCCATGGCAGTTAAAATGGAATCAAACTGCATTAATTCTGCAGTGCAGATGTAGCCCATTTTACCTGTCAGCACATAGCACTAGATAATAGACTAAGCAGGCAAACAGATAATCTGGCCCCAACATTCCTCATTAGAACGAGGTATACTGTATTTCATCTTAAATTATAGTAGCTTTTTCTACATTCAATCATATACAAATCTGAATCCTCTGTTGTCTTCTTTTGTTGCTGACAATACATTTCTTCTTTAAGCTGATTTGTGAAACATGGCTACTCTATGTCAATGACCCATTGTTTCATGGTCCTTCAGGTCATATTGCAATAATTATGCTTATTCTTATGGACTAAAACCCAAAATAGATTAATTGACCCACTGACATGGAGGTTATTTTTAGTCATTCATTTATGGTGCTGGTTGATTTGTATCTCACTTGATGGTTCAAATTCTCAGAGTACTGTTGAAATGTAACTATATTAATAGCTTAATGTTAAAACAATTGCTTGAAGAACAGTTTTTAAAAAGTCAAATTGGAAGAGGAGCAAATTGATTTTCATCTTTCCTTTCCTTGCCTGCCTTTCTTTCTTGGTGCCATGAAACATTTAAGAGAGCATGTCCATCAAAACTTTTTTCCCCTTTTTAAACACTAGAAATAAGTAAGACCAGTGCCACCTAGCAACTAAACTGTAAAATGACATTATCCATGCACCTTGAATTCTTTCTGCAGGACCCAACATTGCAACATGGACAGTATAATTCAAACAGTAGTAGGCATTTAATGTTTTCCTGGCTCTTCCCCTCCTCTTTTTTTGTTTCTTGCCATAGGGCAGTTTGGTGTTGGATAGCTTTGTTGTGACCTCAAACAGGACTCAGTCCAGATGAAACAGGCAATTGATGTTGAGTTTGCCTGCCACTCTTTCTTTTTTAGTTCATTAGTCTCATAGGTGATACAAGATCTCTTTGCGTACTGATTTTCCAGACTAACACAGCTATGTCTTTGAACTCTTTCTCTTGTTTATTTCCACAAGGCATTTAGTAATGCATGACCCTGTAATGCGTAAGGGACAATGCCTTCACTTCTTCTGGTGGGGCATACACTCAAATACGTGAAGACTATATCCCTTTAGAAACCAGAATCAGTTCCCCAAATGGCATTAGTCCCACACAATGGCATTATTCCCTCTTTCCGTCTCTCTCTCCCTCCCTCCCTCCCTCTCCCCAAGTGTGGATATAATCCTCAGTTCACAGAAGTCTGGATTTAACTACTGCAGCCAAACAGAATGGCAATGGAAAGATCTAGAATGTAGAGAAGGTCTGAAGTCTAGTTTCTTTCATTGGAATTTCCAGTATGGAGCAGCTTTTAGAATATAATTTATCACTTAGGTACCAAAGTGATGCAATGGAAGGATGACTGTTACAGATGTTTTCCTGAGTGTTTAAATAAGTAGTAGTAGCAGTTGCAGTAGTTAATGTTATTGTGTGC
Organism: Sceloporus undulatus; assembly: GCF_019175285.1. Classification (NCBI taxonomy): domain Eukaryota; kingdom Metazoa; phylum Chordata; class Lepidosauria; order Squamata; family Phrynosomatidae; genus Sceloporus; species Sceloporus undulatus. Next base: position 88,931,759 of record NC_056525.1, read on the forward strand.
CTTCAAATTATTTGATGACCCTAAGGTGAACTGATATGGGCTTTTCTGGGGCTGAGACTGTATGATTCACTCAAGGTCACCCATAGGTTTTCATGGCCAAATGGGGGGCTCAAACTCTGATCTCCAGAGTCATATTCCAAGGTTCAGACCACTATACCATGCTATATCTCTCAGAATAGCATTAGAGGTCATGAATAACAATGCTTATATATCATTTATGTGGGTTTTTTCCCTTATTAACAAGTACCATACAATCCAGTCTTAGACAAGCTTACTCAGAAGTAAAACTAACAGTATACCTAAATAAATATGCATGGATTGTGCTATTCTTTTCTGATTTTCATCGCAAATATCTTGTACGTGCTTTTTACATTTTAAAATTATTTTGGCAGTTGTCTATTTTTATTACAATATCATAAATCTCTTGTATGCCATCACAATCCACTTTGATGGTCATTGCATATGCAACAACCAAAAATACTCCCCAAGCCTAACTTTGTATCAGCGTAGCAACCACCATCCCTCCCGACCTGGCCATTTCCATGTTGATGGAGAATGGAGGGATGAGAAACGATGCAGTCAGCTCTCTTCCAGTAACTGAATAGGCAAATGCAGCACCTCCACCATTACAGGAAGAAAGCCGGACACATCCCTGTTCATCCCACTTTTCTTTGGGAACACAGAGATGGTTGTGTTGGGTGTTTGCACTGTTGAAAAAGTAGGTTATGGTGGGTAGAATTAGGGGTGTAGCTAGGAAGACATTGCTACGTCTCTGTAATTACATCTCTTCATGCAGGTCATTGTCACAGAAATAACATTTATCTATTCATGTGTTACATTTGTCACACCTTTCCTCCAATCAGCTCAAGATGATATACAAGGCTTAGATAAAATAACTTCAGTAAGATCCCCTTCCATGGGGATTTGAACCTAAATCTCCCAAATCTCAATCCAGCACTGTAACTACTACTCTGCTCAGTGATCAACCAGGAAGGAAACCCCCACACTGGTTTCATTACTAACAGAATATAGGGCATCAGTAAACCAGCTTCATTGCCCTCCCATGTGTGTGCATAAAATATTAGTGACTTCATCTGACATTGGAGAGGTTGCTGGGATTTTGTAAACCAGCTCAATGTAAACCATTTGGGGAAACTTTTAAATGTCAGTGTTGTGCTAATACCGAATGAAATCTGTTTTTATTAGATTGTTGATCACCAGGGAAAACATTAAAGATTTTGGAAGTTATCAAGCTTATAATGCCACCCTTTGGGGTCTTGCAGAGCAGCTGTTGCCACTTAGAAACTTTTGAACATAAGTTACATTTGGGGAAAGAGGATGATTTTAAAGAATAAAAATAAAACAGGATACATCTGTCTTGCAAGAAATTCTGCCTACGAACTTTCTCTGATACATAGCCTGGATAGAATGATGGTGGTAGTTTTGGGGGTGAAAAAATTATGGCACAAAGTAGAAAGAAACTGGTAATAAGCAAGTTGGCATTTATTCTTTATGTGGGCATATTTGTTCCTCAAAGTCAGCCTATGAGGACTATTAGCATTTAAATAAATGATTCAAGACTTTTTAGAGAACACAAGGGGGAAAAATCTTTTCAGCATTATAACATGACAGTCTACAATGTAGCAGAAAAAAAGAAGGCTGTCATTTTTTCTTCAATTACAAAAGGCAAATATTTATTATTTATAAGTATTCGCCTTGTATAGGCTTAAATGTTATTTATGAACCTGTTGCATAGTGATTTTCAATGTAACTCATTATTTGTAGCCTTAGGGTGTTGTAAAGGAGCATGGATATGTTTAATGACACTCTGCTAGTCAGCGCAATTACACTGTAATCATTATGTAAAATGTGCTATTAATTAAACCAATTTCTTGTTAGAACACTCTCCTCTGCAGGGCTTAATCTTAATCTCCAGCAATCTTTTTTTCTGTTTTTTACCTATTAATTATACAAGCACTTTTTAAAGTTACATATATGTTTTTGTTTTTTTCACCATCTTACACAGCCAGCTGCTCACCCTTTTCAAAAAAGGCTCCAGTTAATCCTGGTGAGAATTATATCTACCAAATTGGGAGAATAGAGGATAGAAATGTTAGCCAGAGATCTCTGTCATATTCAAGGCACAGATCTGTGGATGACTGTTTCCTCTCTGCTGTGGTAGTTTTATACATTTGAAGGAAACCACGTATATTGTTCAAATGTCCTTTGTCCTCGTCAATCCATTCCATCCAATGTCCATCCAATATCCTTGTCCATCCATTTCTCAGTGTAAAAATCCAGATTTTGCTATTCTTTCAAGCAATAGACAAAATGTGTTCATGTTTAAGTTGCACATTATAGATTCCTAAACACAAAAGCATGTACTATGGGCCCTTGGTATCCACTGGGGTTTGGTTCCATATATGAATATTTTCAAGGTGTGGATGGTTGAATCAGCGGATAAAGAATCCATGGATACAGAGGGATGACAGTATATAATACCTGTATTGATGCTTCTTTATATGGATGATCAGAGATTTCTCATTTTCATTGCTTTATTGCCCTTTAAACCTTGAGCCATATTATCAAGGAAGATCTGGTCCAGTGGTTTAAGTGTTGGACAGGGACTTTGGGAGACCAGGATTCAAATCACATCTCACTCATGGAAACCCATTGGATAACACTGGGCAAATCATACTCTCTTAGCCTCAAAGGGAGGCAATGGCAAACCTCCTCTGAATAATTCTTATCGAGGAAACATTGTGGTATGGTTGTTGGTGCTGACTTGAAGCCACCCCCCACCCCTGGGCATGACATTATACAGTGTCATAATGTATACTGTACCATCAAACCGCCTGTGCCTTTATACAGTCTCAGCCAGAATTTAGATAAATTACTTCTTTAGACTATGGCTCCCAGAATCCTATAATCAGTCTGGCTAGTGGCCAGGGGCTTCTGGGAGTAATCGAAACAAGCAAATTTTCTAAGCTACCAATTCAGCAGCAGCAGCAGCAGCAGCAACAACAACCACCTATATTGCTATCTCCAAAGAGTACAAAGTGTTAAATTTGAGAATGGCAGAAACCATAAAGAACAATGGGAAATGGACAGGAAGCCTGTGATGAATGAAAGCAAAAGAGAACATATTTATTTTTTAAAACTAGTTTTATGCTAAACTCGAGTGCACTTAAATTCCTTTTGTAACAAGGGCTTTGCATGACACAGTGTGCAGATAACTTTTTCCAGGTTAAAAATCTGCCCTATTTCCCACTGTCTTTTCAATCTAATATTATCTGTTCTAACTACCAGTAACTCTCCAGGGCATCCGGGGAAGGTCCTGTTAATTTGGTTAAAAAAAATGTCAGGAATTTCATCTGGTATCTTATGTTTGCAAAGCATCTGCTGTAATGCTGAATTGCACTCCATCTCCTATAGCTTATTCACTGTATTTAAACACAGATTTTTTCTTAATGTCCTTGATCTCAAGTGAAGTTACTTTTCTGTTGCTAATGAATTTGAAATTGTATTACCTGTCTTTTATTGTCCTTTGTGCCCAGTCCCACATCGCCAAGAAGGGAAATGGCCTCTGCCTGCACAGAGATCCCTGAATATTGTCATAATGGAGAACAGAGTAACATCTGAGACCAAATGTAAGTCTGTGACTCTAACATGGTCACTTTTCTTCTCCTATCTCTTTGCTTGATGAAGAGGCCAGTGAAGTTTCTAAAGCTTGTATGGTGCATATTTTGTGTTTTGGTTGGCCAAGAAATGAATGACTGCTTTCTAGATTTTGTATTTTGCTGTAATTTAATCTCCTAGGATTGGATGTTGGTCTGGGTGGTTTACGCCCCATACAGATAGGCCAAAATAAAGCTGCTTCAGGAGGTATGCTGTTTAAATGATGCATATGTCCTAAGAAGGTGGAAAGCATGTCAAAGCCATGCTCCAGTCCTTAGGACTGGAACATGGCTTTGGCGTGGCTTCTGACTCTTAGGGTGCATGCATCATTTAAACAGCATACCTCCAAAGTGACCCGAAGCAGTTTTATTTTGGCCTGTCTGTACGGGCCCTTAGATATCCTAAAGGTACCGGATCCCATCTGATCTTGAAAGTTAAGCAGGATAGGAGTATGCCAATAATTACCAGGTACTCTAGGCTATATTTCCACAGGAGGAACTGACATAATCACCCCTTAGTCTTCTTTGCCTAAGAAAACCCTATGATATTTATGGGGTTGCCGTAAGTCAACTGGTGACTAGAAGACACATACACACACCTCTTAAATGGTATTCTATAGTGACCTCTTGTGGACAAGAAGTGGCAAATTAGAAAAGAAGCATCTCTGCAGCTTGCCATGCAGCTTTGGGGAAAGACCTGAATAGATTCATAAGTCATGTCATGCCTAGTTGAAATACAGCACGTGCTACCTCCCAGTTTACGGCTTACATGTCCTGTTTAGCTCTTGCTGCCTACAGCAAACTATTACATTTTATGCCTGATGGTGACTGAATGCAAATGGTGAGGTATGGATGGGTTGTCAACATTTGCAGGTTTTTCTAGGGACCGCTTTCAGACTTATTTTATCCAGGAGAGAGTGGGATGGATGAAACCAAGCCTTGGGGTTTTGAATTAAACTAGCAGTCCTATAGTGAAAAGTTCTTGGTTTTATATCCTGCTTTGGAAACAAACTCAGCGTTGGCCTAAGGCCATCTAATGCTTTTGTTGAAGGACAAGATGCCCTCCCCCCAATTCTGCATTTATAATCTGGAAAGATGAATTACATTCAACACTGGTGATGGCAAGGCATGATAGACTGTGTAGCACACACAGTCCTATAGTTAGGAAGTGTGTGTGTGTGTGTGTGTGATTGCACAGCCCTATGTTCCCTTTGACAGGAAGCAGAGGGAGCTGTCTGTATCTTCTAAAAGTATGGCCAGCCATGAACATACCACAATTTGAATAAACTGTGGTTTCTTGAAGACAATGGGAAACTGTTGTAGGCTGAAGGCAAAAGCTTGAGCTAATCCTTATACAAAAAGGAACAGAAAAAGATAAGAAACAGTACATGAGCCTGAGGTTCAAGTTTGTTCATTCCCAGTCAGGCCCAAAATTTATACAAAACCTGAAATTTCTACTGAAAGTGGGAGACTTGAATTGTATCCTGAAATGATTATGCTAATCTATACTATTTAGCAAATAGCAATTTGGTATCATGTCACCTTGAATTCTAACAACAACAGTGAAGAATGAAAGGTAGAAATGTATACGTGTGCACCAAGACAAGGAGGCCAAGCACCGTAATTGGTCACAAATACAAATATCATAATCATAAACCATATACATTCATCACTAATATCTTTCTTGGTTAAACAATCTGTAAGCAAAGTGAGGGTGAGGGGACACAGGGCCTAATGGTTTCAAAACCAGCAAATGCTCAACTGGGCTCGCAAATCATGTCCATTTGGTAAACCTCTGGGCAGGTTTTTTTCCTTATCAGCCAATCTGTCTGATATGTCCACTGATATGTCCACAGAGGAGGTTAGGTTACTTGCAGCCACACTGACTGTAGGAAAAGAAATTTCACCTAAACACTGGGAGGAACTTCCTGACAGTAAGAGTGAAACAAACTCCCTCAGAGTGTGGTGGAGTCTCCTTCTTTTGAGGTTTTTAAACAGAGGGTGGACAACCATCTGTCAAGGGTGCTTGATTGTGTGTTCTTGCATGGCAGGTGATTGGACTGGATGGCCTTTGAGGTCTCTTCCAACTCTATGCTTCTATGATTCTGTGCTGGTTTCCCCCTCTTTTTGTTCCTCTAACCACACCAGGGCTTCTTCCCCACCCCATGTAACTCTTACCTGATGTTCACTCTTCCGTTCCATATCAGAAACTTGTATGTTTCACTCAAATTGGAACACATCGTTGGGTTTTATAGATTGTGTGTTGTCCTTTTTACAAACCTGAACCAACTAGGAATATATATTTGCATTTTTGAATGCAGGTTTATTTATTAGTATGATACATAATTAAAATATTTGCAGCCGTCACATAAAATAATCACTGGGATCCAACTATATTTCTTATGGGATAGGGTCATGCATTATAGTATGTTCTTAGATCACCTTGATCTTAGAACAGCTCCTTTAGGTAAGATTTCTGTATTAATTTCCAATCAGAAGAATATGTTCTTTCTTTATGTGTTTGAATGGCAAGCTGTGTGAGCCACTGTTGCTTAACACATTGTAAACTGCTTAAAGAGTGTTTGGTATTATAAAGCAGTATATAAATGTAAGTATTATTGCTATTGCTATTAGTACTTCATGGATAATATTTAACAGCACCCCAAGGTCTGTTAGGTCTGAGGTTTTGGCCCAGAAACCTCAGGGGCTGGGCTGATCTTGAACTGGCAGTCTTACTCAGTACCAGTTGCTGGAGAATGCAAGCAGGAAGGTACAATTGCAGTTGGCTGCTGTATAAACAGAATGCTGAATTTGATAGCCCTTTATCCTGATCCAGTAGGCCTCTTCTTAATCACAGTACATGTGTCCAGAGTTATGTACCTTCAAGTCACTTCTGACTTATGGCGACCCTAAAGTAAACAGGGGTTTTGTGGCAGGATTTGTTCAGAATAGGTTTGCCTTTGCCTCCCTTTGAGAGAGTATGACTTGCCCTAGGTTATCCTGTGGGTTTCCAAAGCTGAATTGGGATTCAAACCCTGGCCCCCAGTCATAGTCCTGTGCTTGAATCACTACACCACACTGGTTCCCTAATCATAGTACATGCTGTCATTTAAAACACACAGAGTTGGTCCATGTTATTTGTTATTTGATAAGACAGGTGAACAGCAATATTGCAGGTAAATGTATTTGACAAAGGAAAATGCAATATAATATATTTCACTGGCATTTATACCTGAAGGCAGAGAGAAATGGGAGGAACTACTAACCTCTGGGTCTAAGAACTAGCCAAATGACCAACCTATTAACGCTATATGGCCAGGACTCAGTACTTTCTTTGGGCGCCAAAGAAATACAAGAGAAGCAGATATAACTGTCACACATTCAGAAAGCAAGAGGCTTCTGTACTGGCCAGCACATGTGAGCATTGTCAAGAATAAATACAACAATTACAATGAGGACAAAAGAAGGCATACATCTGCAGCCTTTTGCACATGGTAACTTATATATATAGATGCAAACATAGAAAATATTTCTATCGTCTACATAGATATACAGTACATCTCACTTGTTCCTTAGTGGAGGAATGTGATCATGTGATCTGAGTGACTGCTCAGTTTGCTCTCCAATTAAGGTTCCCCATAAGGAAGCAGTGGCATGGAATGTGGCTCAAGCTTCTGGCCCTTGAAGCTCTTACAAGGAACTCAGTTATGCTTTCCAGCCCTAGAAGCTGTTGCATAGAACTAGGCTGTGCTTTATATGCCTGACAACTGTTGCCCTGGGACTTTCTTCTGAGTATGCACACATAAAATTAATTTCTGTTTTACATGCTTTTACATAATAGTCTGGTCCTGACAATTATAGTTTGGCTCTTTCTATGACTTTGGCCTTGCCTGTTTCTGGAATGCAGCTCTAAGGGTCTGCCCTGTTCTTGCCATGATAGTACTAGTAAGGGGAACTGGATACATACCAATTTAGAAGCATTCTCTTTTGCATGTTTTTGCAATAGTGCAACTGGGGCCTCATGCTCTCTTCCAAACTCCTCTCTAACTCCATCTTCCTGCCCTATGCCCTATTGTGTGCCTTTCACGATTTTTTTAAATTAACACAGTTCCAGAGGTATGCTAATATGATTTTTTAAAATAAAAATAAAATAAAAGAAAGTTTAAAAAAAGAAAGAAAAAGCCTGGTTGGAAATACCAAGGAGGAGGAGACACTGACAACATGTGACTGCCAATACCAGAACTGCCATATCACAACTAAGGATTAATGTGACAGCAACACATTTGGGAGTTGCTGCTAGGTTTTTCCATCAATGGCAAGATGTGCTGTAACCACACTTGGTGGGCAAGGCAGCGATGAGACAGAGACGGCATCATGTGATAGGTATTGTCAAAGCAGCTATTTTTCAAACTTTAATGGAGGTTTAAGAGCCGTGTGTGATAAAGTCCAGGGTGAGAATCTCTGCAACTTGTTTGCTTCCAATATGGTGAGGAGAAAGAGAGAGAGAAACAACTGAAGATTAGAAAATGAGAAAACTCAGATTAACTGATGCAGGAAGAGAGGGGATATGGCTGAGACCAACAAATGGGAAGTGGCATGAATAAATGCAATATCTATGCGGATGACACCACACTACTAGCAGAAAACATCACAGACATGGAACAATTATTAAGGAAGGTCAAAGAAGAAAGTGCAAAGGCAGGTTTAATGCTGAATATAAAGAAAACAAAAATAATAATCACAGAAGATCTACATAAATTCAACCTAGGCAATGAGGAAATCTAAATAGCTGAAGAGTTCCCATACCTTGTATCAAACATTTTTTAGAAGGGAGACTGTAGTCAAGAAATCAGAAGAAGACTAGGAATGGGAAGGGCGGCTATCAAAGAACTAGACAATATCCTAGAGATTAAAGACATATAACTGAGTCAGAATCATACAAGCTATTGTATTCCCCATCACCATGTATGGGTGTAAAAGCAGTGAAGAAAGTGAATAAAAAGAAAATCAGTTCTTTAGAGATATGGTGCTGGAGAAAAGTACTGAGGATACTGTGACAAACAAATAAATCCTTGAAGAGATCAAGCCTGAAATCTCCCTGGAAGCCAAAATGACAAATGTAAGGCTGTCGTACTTTGGCTACATCATGAGAAGGTATGACTCACTAGAAAAGACGATAATGCTTGTAATAGGAAGAGGGAAGACAGCATAACTGTTGGATAGACTCAATCAGGGAGGAGCTAAATTTAAAGGGCCTCAGCAGGGCATTGGAGGACAGGGTGTTTTGGAGTGTCTCATCCATGTGGTCAACATGAATCGGAGTTGACTTCAGGGCAGCTAACAACAACAATAACAAAAAAACCCTCTTGAAATACACGCAAGCTAGCAACTAGTGGATATACACATGCTAAGATTGCTACCTCTAACAGAGCAAAGACAGCAAACACTTACTATTGACCTTGCATTTTCTGCTTGAAATTTGCTTGTGGTTTCTGTTCCATTTCTAATGTCTGTTCATTCTTTGTTTGTCTTTGCTCTTCACATTCATTTTTTCACTCTCTGTTCTGCCTATATGGTGAGTTCTTATTGAACCAACATGGATAAAAAACCTACCACCAGGATAATATCTGGGCGAAAGTGCTGGGTACAGGAGGTAAAAGTTGCTTTAAATTTGAAGGTTCAAGACTTCCATAATAAAAGTAGAGAGGGTACAACAGAAAGGAAATGGGAGGGGTGTGTATACATATACGGCAAGGAGAAAAGGAGAAGGAGAGCAGCAGAAAAGAAAGTAAAAGAAATATAGAACCAGTAGTAGCTATTAGCTCCTGTGTCAGTAGGTCAGAGAATCCAGTCCAGATTAATCCAACCTTTACAAGAGGTCTCCAAAGTGCTGAATACTATATCCAATATAAATTCAGCACCTTGGAGATCTCTTTTAAAGCTAGCCAAACCCCAGACTGGATTTACTGCCCCACTGGCATGGATGTCACCAGCCACCAGAGGATGCTTTGATGTACCTCCCTACTGGAATCTGTTAATTTGGTCCCCTGGCTGAAACATGTTATCCACCCCTGAAATAGAAATATCCTCTGCCAGCCCTTCAAGTAGAGCAAAGCTGAGCACTTAACAGAGCAAACCAAAGACAGGGTGGTCCCTTTGCTGCCATTTGCAGAAAAAGGAGACAGGAAAAGCACTCTGCAAAATAATCAGAAGAGATTCCATACCCAAATCTGCACAGGTGTAATACTATGCACCCATCTTTGAGACCTCATTAGATAGTCAGGCTGCACTTAGCTATGTGCTCTTTTACAACTCAAGGTGCCTCTGACCTTGATGCAGTTACTGGAGTAATCTTAATGTAAAAATGAAAATGTCCTTGAATAATTTCTCCAATACATTAAGCACAAACATTTTTTTCAGTCAGCACTAAATAGGCGTGTGTGTTCTCCCTTTGCCCCTCTCTTTTACTTATTATTCCATGAACAAATTAGCTCATAGTGAACAGAAAACTGCTGGATATCTAGGTCTTCAAACTGAAGTGCCAGAAAAGCATGTAATATCCGTTCTACCTATAGTCCTTGGCAATTGAAAATCAATGATATGATTGAAACAGCCCAAGCCATTTTGCTGCCTGAGGCACATTAGTCAATGGTGCCCTTCCTCCAGTGCAAAGTCAAGTTGCATAGTAGCCAAAGCTAGCCTGGTACTTTTGGCACTTGTGTGGGAAAAAATCCCACAAGCCCTTCTCCTCATCTTTATCTCAACAACCGCAGAGTAAATAATTAATGCTACATTTTCACGACACCCCGAATCTGTTGCCCGAGGCAGCTGGCTCAGTCTTCCCAATGGTAGACCCAGCTTAAGCCCTTATGCACAGAGGAGTCTAACGTCATGCCTGCCTGACACAGTTCTCAGCATCTGTACTTCTACAGATGGTTATGGAAAGGGCACAGAACTATGATGGTGTCAGGGAGTGTTCCTGGTCAGAAGGAGGTTACTGTATTTTCTCTAAACTGCCTTTAATTCTTTTCTCACTTTCTTGATTTGTATTTATTTAGCAATTTGCTTTCCCCCCCAGTAAGTGTATACACAGGGAGAAGGAGGAGGAGTGAGCTCTGTAAGTCAGCCACAAGTAGCTTGGAAAACACACAGCTGGCAAAGCACTTTCTCACTACTCTATTTTTAATATACATGGCTGACCCTAATGATAGTCTATTGAGATGAGGGCAAGGAATGTCTGATCAAGTGGAGATTAATTTTTGACTGTGCTGTCTGGAAATGCATGAAAATGCACTCCTTTTTTTTCAACTTAGACTCACTGGATGCTTTGATTGATTGACTAGTTTACAAATGAAGGTGATAAAATTAGGTTGAAGACCACATACATTTCTTAAAATGAGACTGGCTGGTCATGGAGACAATGAGGTTTGGACAGATTGTATTGCTGGTTTAGGCAATCTTGTGAACATGTCAAGATTTATAGACCTGTACTGTAATGTTACAATTGCAGCTCACTGATATAGGTTTCTTTCCAAATTCTTTCCCATTTTATTTGAAAAAGGCCATTAGAGAGTTATAGACTATTTCAAAAAGCTTTTTCTTTGCTAACCCTTAATAAACTCTTCCAAACAAGGACTGCCGCATTTTTGTATTACATTTAGACAGAAATCTATAAAACATGCTCTCTCTGGTTTGGATAATTTCATTATTATTATCTAAATTGAATTATGGCACATATGGGTTTGCAATATATAGTAAAGAAAATGTATGTTAAGATTTTTCAATATCTTTAGAATATAACATTTCTGTACACACATATACACACAGAGGTTTTAGTTATGTTTCCATATAACTTTAAAAGTTATGACTTGGGCTTAGCATTAGGATTTATGCTAGACTGCTTCAGAAGAAAATTAATATTTGCATCCTGTATTATAACAACTGTATTATAACAACTAGAAAGAATTCTCGGATTCATACATAATTAAAAACCCATCTGAAATTGCAAATATAGTTACAAATGAAACAATAGTCTAGCAAATGTCTTTATGAACAATTAATTTCACTTAAAAACTTCTTGCTAATGTTATGGAATAAGTTCTCAGATTCTTGTTGTTCTTGTGTGCCTTAAAGTTGTTTCTGATTTATGGTGACCCTATCCTGGGGTTTTGTGGGGAAGTGTATGACTTGTTCAAGGTCATCCAGTGACTTTCCATGGGAAAATGAACATTGATCTCTAGAGTTTATAGACCAATGTTAGGCCACTATACCCACTGTATGAATGTCTAATGTCTAATTCTTTAAATGAGTTCCACACTAATGTTGGCCCTCCATATCCATGGATTCAACAATTCAGGTCTTGAAAATATTCCAAAAGGATAAAAATTCCAAAAAGCAAACCTTGAATTTGCTGGTTTATATAAGGGAGTCCTTTGCACTACATCACTGTATACAATGGGATGAGCATCCATGGATTTTGGAATCCATGGGGAGTTCTGGAACGAACTCATATGGGGAAATGTTCAAATACATTACTACTACTAAGACAGCCAAAAACCCACAGCAAAATGTGAATAATTTAAATGCTAGTTAGGGGGAGGAAATTTTGAATTGGCTGTGGGCATCATGAAGACAGTCCAGACCTGTTCTGGGATTTTGACCCTGTATCATGTAAATAGGATGTAGAGAATCTGCGGGCTGGGGGATTTGAGGTAAATCACCTATGAAGACAAGGCCAGAAGAATTCCAGCTGTCAACTTAACGCTAAAAACAGATTGATTTAGACTGACTTTGAGCAAGAGCCAGTGTGGCATAGTGATTTGAGTGTGGGACTACAACTCTGGAGACCAGAGTTTGATTCTCAGCTCAGTCATGAAACTCACTGGGTGACCCAAGGCAAACCTCTTCTGAACAAATCTTGCCAAGAGAACCCTTAGCCATACCCTTAAGTCAGAAACAGCTTGAAAGCACACAAGAACAACAAAGACTGTTTTTTTCCCCCTTAAGGTGACAGTGGAGATAGTCTGGTCAATATATGTCCTAAGCTTGGTTCCATTGCCAAATGCTCATTTGGATATAAATATTTACAATATCTTTCTGGACCCTTGCTTCCCATGAATTACACTTGCTCCTAACTTGTTAGCAATAAAACTGTTAGTCGCCCTTAAAGAAGAGGAACCTTTTTTCCCCTTGGCTTCCTCTACAGCAGTGATGGCGAACCTTTTAGAGACTGAGTGCCCAAACTCAAAGGTGTTCCTGCATAGGTGTCACCCAGTGCCAGGAGCAGGACTTCTGGGTGGGGGGGGGGGAGGTCTTCCATCTTCCAGGGATGGGACTTCTGGGAGCGAGATTTTCCCAGAGACAGTTTAGGGCCCGGGAGGGCAGGGAAGAGGAGGAATAGGCCCATGACTGTTCCTTCTATTCTCCTGGTCTCCCAGGCCTTCAGCTGCCCCTCTAGAAACAGCTGAAGGCCCAGGATGGTGGGGAAGAGGAGGAACAGACATGTGCCTGTTCCTCCTCTTCCCTGCCCTCCACATGCCCACAAAAATGCCTTTTCTGGCATGCATGACATAGGTTTGTCACCATGGCTCTACAACATCAGCAAGCCTTACTGACTACTGTCTTCCTTAGTTCTAGTTGTTATGTTGTAATGCTTTTATTCTGTATACTATGGGCAACATTTAATCTGTAAATTCACCTTTAAATTATGTTAGTAACAGTAACAATATATTTTGACTCATGTCATCTTGCTCTCCTGTCAGGAGCCACTGAATTTTCCTGTGCAGAATGAGAAACGCATGAGTAAAATAAAAATAAGACAATTAAAAGGCAACTGTGTGTAAATCCAGCTTCTCTATCATTAATGAGATGATTTTCTCTTTGGTGATGCTTCTCATAAAAAAAACCACACAGCTGGTTAATTAAAAAGTGATCATTGAGGGGTAAGGAAATGGGCTCTCTTAGCAGAAAAACTTTAAGACATCCAAACCATATTATTTTGACTTTACCAGATCTCTTCTAACATGGTGGGAAGCCACCTCCCCTTTTTGGTAATACTAAAGACTTCTTACAGCAGCTGGACTCCCCCTCCCTGCAAAATGTATCAGACCTCAGTGTGGAGGCATTTAAAGGTTTAGATATGTTTGGAACACAGCTATTTTTCAGTCTTCAAAGGCAGCCAATCCGTGTGCCTGTTAGTTTACAAGTGTATGCCATCTTTCTCTGCAGTTGTCAGTGAAAATAGACTGATGGATCACTTCCCTGTGTCACTGCTCTAGACTGGTGACAATCAGTGGAATGATTGTGTCTGCCTCTACACATATCTATAATTGATTGCCTAAACCCTAAGACTCTCTTTCCTACTTGATATGATGGAACATCGGACTGAAATCACTCTCAATGAGGAGGAGTCAGGACCATTTGTTATTTACTTCTCTGCTTGCTCCTCTCTCCTACTCTGCTTGAATTGTCCCACAAGAACACATTATGGTAATCAGAAAGAATGTATGTATAGGAATCAATCAAAGAGGAAGCCGTCACAAGAGTTATGACATTACAAAGTCTGTTTGTAACTTTTGATTTATGGAAGATTTTCTCTTTTATAAATTGTGAGTGAGGCATGGTGGGATGGCTTAACCCTTGAACACCTCTGAGAGTAGTAAAACACACACATACAAATTAGAGAATTAACACAGCTTAATCCTCATTTATCAAGCTCTGCTTCATTATGTATGTTGGTTCGCCCTTTTTATAGTGTACACCATGGAATTCTGAGATGCTTTGGGTTGGCATATATTAATTTTTGCAGCTTTGTAAAGGTGTCAGAATATGCCACTTAACCTTGAGTATAAAAGGCATGTTTGGGGTTTTTCTCCCTGTACCCCCCTTTTCTTTAGTTCTTTGTGATTTGTATCATTTTCCTTTTACTATTTGACTTTGAAGTATATGAATTCATTTAGTAGACTCCACATATTCCGCTGTATATCTATTTTGTACTCTTAATTTTTTAAAATGTCGTAGCAGCTTGACAGTCAGCGTGGGGTAGTGGTTTGAGTATTGGACTATGACTCTGAAGACCAGGGTTTGATTTCCAGTTCAGTCATGAAACCCACTGGGTGACCTTGGGCAAATCACATGCTCTCAGCCTTAAGGGAAGCCAACAGCAAACCTCCTCTGAACAAATCTTGGCAGGAAAGCCCCATGATAGGTTCTCCTCAGAATCATTATAAGTTGGAAATAACTGGAAGGCACACAACAACACAACAAGCTCATCCTAGGTGATTTTTCTCCATGTTGTCCTTCTGGACTTGGCTGCAGAATGAGCCCCCATCTGGCAGAAAGGTAATAGTTTTGATTGATAGGCTCTAGAAAGCATAACAAAATCTATGTGAATCACTGCACAAAAGGATATTCCTCCAAAATCTTTAGAAATCCACCATCTTCAGGGTTCTCTTTTCTGGATTTAAAACAGAGCTACAGTATATCTGCCAACACCATGTTACTGAAGTATAATTTCAATCCATACTTACAAACATAAGTATTGATGTGTTTATAGGTGAGGGGGAGAATGGATGCTGCAATCCAATAACACAATCACTACCCATAGTCTAGAGCAAGGGAGGGCAAAATGCAACCTTCCAGAAATGGATAGACTGGATATCCCTTTAGTCTTAGCCAGCATAGCCAGTGATAAGGAATGCTGGGAATTGCCACTGATTAACATCTGGAGGGCCAAACTTTGTCTTCCCCATATTTAGAGAAACAGGTAGAAGCAGATGATATACACAGGACATGTCTCATTTTCTTTATTACTTAGATCAGGGCTGGGCAACTGCTGAGGGAACTAAAAACTCAATTTTGTGCCCAGGGATCTTCTGGGGTTTGTACTAACTATTATAGGTCTAACACTTTGTTTTTGGAAAAAAATAGTCCACTTCTAGTTTTGAAAAACGGATTTTTAAAATGTTAAAATTCAACCTGTTTTAAACGTGAATCATAACTCCCCAAGGCTTCTAGGAGAGGTACTTCATTAAAAAAAATTTTTTTAACTGATCGAAGAGCAATCTGGGGAGTTTGTTTGGGCCAAAAGCCAAAAATAGCTTTGGGCCACTCAATGTGGCTTAGAGCCACATTTCACCAACCCAAATTTAGATGAAACCTGGCCAAGGGCTTCCTCGTCTTTGGCTGAGCTTCACCTATTTTGTCATGCTGCTCTTTATCCTTGGAACTGTCTTCCTGAATATTGCTTCAGGAAGAACAGATTGCTTCTGAATTTTGATAACTAGTTTTAAAGTCTAAATTAAAGACGCTTTTGCATTTTAAAAAAGCTTTAGTTTAGTTTTACTTCTATAATTTTGTATATTCTGATTATATGTATGATGTTAGCTTGTTTTTGTAGTTGTATTACATTGGTTGTTATATTTGTATCAGTCAGTTTATATTGAACTAAGCCTCATGGAGAGAAGGGTTTGAATGGGCACATCAGACTCTTTCAGTCTTAGAAGAAGGCAATGGCAAGCAAATAAATCTTGCTAAGAAGACTCTAGGATAGGGATGCCATAAGTCATAATCAATAATAACAATCAGTCCTTCCTTCATTTTTTGTAGGTTTTTCAGGCTATGAAGCTGTGTTCTAGAAGAGTTTATTCCTGATGTTTCTCTGTCTGTCTGTCTGTCTGTCTCTCTCTCTGACTCCTTCATGCACCTTTAGACTAGTTCAGTTGAGACACACAGAAAAAGTAAAATTATTCTCTGTTCTTTCTCTTACTACAGTATTTGCTTGAGGAAAGGGAGATGAACAAATTTCAGTCAGGTAAACTAATCTCCTTGAATCATCAAGAAACTTATGTACAACAATTGCCTTTCCCTTTTATTTATTTATTTATAACCAGACTCTATAAGATCTCTATAAGGATAAAGCTAGATGTTGCGAAGTCCCAGTTCTGGGAAAAGAGTGGGATACACATAATAATAATAATAATAATAATAATAATAATAATAATAATAATAATAATAATTGCCAAGATATGTACCAAATTTCTGTCAGTTTTCTTTTAAAAAATAAAAAGCAGCCTCAGGAGGCTGGGACTTGGCTCAATAGAGAAGGGTCAGTCTTTTGATGGAAAATAGAATGGTATCTCTCTTTGTGAGTGGATTGGCAATGGAATCCTGTTTTAAATGGATGATTTGGCAGTATCTTTTGGAGGCACCAGACCACATGTCAAATGAGATACATAGATAGTGAATCTCCCTACCCCCCCCCCCCCCCACATACCTGCTGCCTGAAATTGTTGTCTCATCCTTTCTTGTGGAAAGGATGGCCAATGGGGAGGGGCAACAAGAAGTTCAGGGTGCATAATTTTGTTTTTCACTGTTCCTTTTTCCGTACCAAATTGTCTTCAAGCTACTTTTCTCCTGTGGGGTACCAGATGACATTGAAATGAATGCAGCAGTTGAAATAAATACTGTAGAATGAAGGCTTGCTTGCCTAGTCTCAAAACCAAGAGACATGAAGTACTGCTCCCATTGAATATAAGTCTTGCACAAATAATGTGAAGCAGTCAAAGAACCACATGGGCATTATAGTAAGGATATTCAATCCTTGACTTTCTATGATCTGCTTTTGCAGATCTTACTGATGCCTTGATTCTTTATTATGAATTTCACCTTGTAAAATCAAATTATGAAGGTAGATTATGGACAAGTCATATGGGATGCAGGGCAAGAAAGAAGGGCTGTCCATTGCCTGAGGTGGCAAATAAGGTTAGACCCTTTTCCATTCAACGTACCAAGGCTACTGGACTAACAGCTGAATTTTTATCTAGCAATGGGACAGAATCCTCCACTGCAAAAAAGGCAGTGGGGTTGTTTATTTGTACAAGGTAGCATTCATGGTACAAAAATCACTTCTCCAACACCCTGCTGCCACCTCCAGCATCTGCAGCCTGAGGTGACTGCCTCACCCTTTATCATGGTAGAGATGGGCCTGTAAGATGGGGAAAAACTAGTTTCCCCTGCTCATTTCCTCTTGCATCCTCATGTACTTTTTGAGGGACCCTCACAACATGAGGATTTTAGGGGAATCTTTTACACAAACCACTAAGAGCTTCTGTTTTGGAGTTCCCTCCATTTGAATAAAAGCAACTAAAAATCTAACCCACACAATTCTGAAATTGTTCAGACTGATGTGCCAGAAACAGAGCTAGTCAAGGTCAACACAGGATGCCTGGCAGTTCCCATATCAACGAACTTGTAAATCTGCTGTGAGTTTTAGGTTGAACTTTAAAGGAATTATCAAGGGTGCTGGATTTATTTTGATGTTATGGTTCAGCACCTTAGATAGTTCCTTTATAGTTCAGATGGTTTCCATCCCCTCTAAATGCCCTACCTACATGCAGTGGAATCCTGGAATCTTGTAGTTTGGGGAGATACCAGAGATCTTTGGATGAGGATTTTAAATGCTCCTCTCTAAGATGCAAATCCCAATATTCCATACCGTCAGATCACAGCACTATAGTTGTGCAGTTTGAAGAGTCTCTGAGTGGATTCACTATCCCACTGACTTGAAGCCCATCAGCCACTACTGTCCATCATGTTGAAGTCCAGTAGTATTTTAGCCTTCATATAGTTCTAATGAGTCAGAGATCACCTCTTCTCAAATGGCCAGTGAAGAATCACTGTGAACCAGATCATGATGAATACCAGAGTCCACACATTAGAGGAACAGGATGCAACTGGAGTTCTTTGGAACATTCACAACCAATGTACAGTCAGCCCTCCATGCACTTTTTTTAATCCATGGCTTCAAGCATCCATAGCTTCAAAATATTTTCCAAAAAGGAAAGCTTGATTTTGCCACTTTATATAAGGGACACCATTTTATTATGCCATTATATTTCATGTGACTTAAGCATCCACAGATTTTGGTATCCAGAGGGGCTCCTGGAACCAAATTCCAGCTGATACCACTGGCTCACTGTGTTGCAGGCATTTAAGGATTTGGTTCTGGAACAGAGCATGAAATTATCCACATTTGTTAATTCCATTGTGAGTGCTGAAACAAATTTGAGTGCTCTGTTTATTTGCAGTCTTTGCTACTGCACAGTTA
Organism: Sceloporus undulatus; assembly: GCF_019175285.1. Classification (NCBI taxonomy): domain Eukaryota; kingdom Metazoa; phylum Chordata; class Lepidosauria; order Squamata; family Phrynosomatidae; genus Sceloporus; species Sceloporus undulatus. Next base: position 88,950,542 of record NC_056525.1, read on the forward strand.
TCATAAGTGTCAAGTTAGGCAACAATCCAATCAGTCGGTATTGATGAGCAAATGTGGATGCAGGAGTGAGCAGATGCAGACTTAGGTACCAGTATAGTGTAATGTTTTGAGTGTTGGACCGGGGATCCCTACTCAGCTCTGGAAACTCATTGGGTGGCTTTGGGCAAATTCCATTCTCAGCCTCAGAGGAAAGCAATTACAACCTGCCTTCCCCCTCTGCCAACAGCTAAATCTTGCCAAGAAAATGCCATGATAGGGTTGCCATAAGTTGGAAATGACAAAGATACAGAACATAATAAATGGGAACAGAACCTTCCTAACAGTGGAGATGGAAGATCCAAAGAAAGAAGACTAATGCATCCAACATCTAAAACAGAGTGATCTATTTTTGGGGGCCAACTAAAATGCAGAAAATACACCATGCAAGTTTTATATAGTTTCACTGGCTTCTCCATCAGGCAAAGATGTTAAAAGTCATACAGGAGAAGAAAAATGGCAGTGTTAGAACCACATGCCTACATTTTGTCTCAGATGTTATTTGTGTTGTCATTTAAGATGGTCAGGGGGATATAAAAAAGGCAAAGGCCACTCCCTTTCTCAGTCATGTGGGGACTGTGCAAAAAGTACAGTAAAGAACAGGCAATAAAATGTCAAATCCATTAGCAGTAGCAAAGTAATTTCCATTCAGATCCAGGCTTTCTCTGTCTTGTGTGAGGTTAATCCAATATCCACAAATACTTTTGTTTCACTTCAACTGGCAGGGAAGAAATGCGGGATGAGCATGGGGGCTCTCTCTTTCTTCCATATTTTCTCCTTTTCCCTGCTTTTGATTGTTTGAAGGATACAACTTGGGATGAGGAGGCTTTGGTATTCAAACCCACCCCTAATTTGTTCATGCTACACTTCCTTTTTTTGTGTCTGTGTCTTTGTGTCTTTGCCCCCTGTTTGGATCTCCCCTCTGTGAGGCAAGGGCTTCATAGACTTCCATAGGAGCTGGGAGCAGTGGTGCCTTCCATACAAGTGGATACGGAGTTGATAAAGTACTTTGAACTTTAATGGAGCTATACAAAATGCCCCTCTCTCTCTCTCTCTCTCTCTCTTTCTAAATATCAGGCTAAAAACTGGAGTAGATTCACCACCTCTTTGAAACTGGAACAACCAGCTACCACTGCTTGGGAAGAAGCATCAGAAGTTTAAGATGGCTCTTAACACTCAAAGGAACAGTCAATCTGCCCTGTGGTCCATGGGTCTGTAAGTTTGTTCTGTTATATCCAAAATCCCCAGCCAGCCTGGGCACTGGCCACACTGCCTAGGGGATTCTGGAAATTGTAGACCAAAAAGTAATTTTTTCTAGTGCTTCTCAGGGACCATAGGATTTCAGCCTATGTCTTTGTATTGCAAGATAATGACTCTTGGTAAAGGAATGATCTAATTTACAAAACACAGAAGAAAACAACTGCCTATTGTAGACATTATTCATGGAGTTGCAACCAATTAATTAGAAGGACAAACGTGATATTGATCTGCCACTGTTTTTATTTTCTGCTCTAATAGTAAATGATATATATATATATATAATATAATATAATATATAATATATATATATATATATATATATATCCATCCCCCACCCATCAAATCTAGGCAGAGAATGTTCTATAAATATTTTGAATAGTCTCATCACAATTTATTGGCATATAGCAACTATTTTATTACAAGGAAATGGCTGCATATTTAAATATATATTCTCCCTCATGAAGAAAAAAAAATTGGGCACAGATCTTCCACAATGTCCATTATCCCTGACATTCCCCCACCCCAAAAAAAATTGGAATAAGTGGGGCTGTGGAATGTTTGGCCTTGCCATTTGGGCTACTTTGTTCATTTAGAAAATGCAAAAGTGTACACGAGTTTGTCCATCTGGATGAAAGAACATATTCACGGGGCAAAACACAATTACCTCCATAGAAAGATGATTTTTAACAGGTGGTGGTTGGGAAGATGGTGGGCGTAAGTGTTTAAAAATGAACCAGAATGTCATAAAAGAAAAGAAAGAGGGAAATAATGTGTTGGAATAACAGTAAGGAGAATGTTTCTGTATGTGATTTTTCATTTACAGATAGCTAGCATTAATATGCTTGCCTATGGGTTGTGCATTACTGTTTTCACCTATATAAAAATGAAACTTGATTTATATGACCACATACTTGATTGCTATTTGGTGTATCTACTGTCTTTCTTGATCTCCGATTGGCTGCTGGGTGGTTAGAATGGGATGATGTTGGACTGTACCATGGCCTAATGGGTAATAATAAATACATCAGGTGTATGTGACTTGGGATTCTGAGGTGTTGGGGTGGGGGATTGTATACCCAGAAAACCAATCACAAAGCAGGAAGAACAATAGCTAAAGCTTTTAGTGCCCTTTAAGTTTCCTCATCGATCCCCATGGCGTCTGATTATACCACAGAAGTTATATCAAAAAACTACATTAAATGTCAACTAAATCAAGACTTTTCATGACTCCTTTTTCTTAAAAAAAGCAATGAGGTTCAGGACAAACACTATACTATGCATGGAGATCACTACCTAGAGAACAGAACTCTGCATTTCATACACTCTATTTTCAAATGGAACTAAAATGAAGTTGTGTGTTTTATTCATTTTATTATTTCCCTCTTTATTTATGTTGGCATTCAGAAAGCATAAAGCAGCAATCACAAATGGCCATCGTTCTTTACACTTCTAATCTACAGTGCTTTCCTTGCAAGGCTCAGAAGAAGCTTGATGGATATTAATATCTACAACTCCATAAAACTTCTTTGGAGAGAGCTGATGAGAACGAAAGATGTAACTCACTGCAGACAAAATTGAGACACAAGGATGACTAGTCCGGATTTTATAAGACCAGAATACCTTTAACATGAGAAATAGCTGCTTTTATTTCCATAGTTTAACTTTTTTCCTCTGTTGACATTGCAAAGCCTTATCTTTTCTTCTAAAAAACTGTTGGGTTGGATTTCTTTGAAGCACCTTTTATTTTGATATCTAAGGGTTAAAAAGTATACTTCTGATGAATTCATTAGAAGTAGGCTTACCAGGTGTCCCTCATTATGAGGGATATTTCTCATGTGAGGGCTGGAAAGCTTTTCCTTCTATATACACTGAACAAGATGCCGTTTTTAAAAAAATATTTTGGAATGTGGGCCCATCATAAAGACAGAAAGATGTGCTGCATGTTGCTGAAGCACATGGATGTTGACAATAAATTAAATAAATGAAAGCATTTATTTAACATGCTGACAGGACCCATGGGATCTTGGCTGGATACTTGGTTGGATGAAACCATCTTACATCCATTTTTCAGAATTTGAAATCAGTAAGTCGGGACATTGTGAAACAATGTGTTTTCTTGCGGTTCCTTAAAGAAATTAAGTTTTGCCATATTTTTATATTTTACTTCAGAGAAATAGAGGAAGTTGTTGCTTATGGGGGGTCTCACCCAATCCAGGTTTATACCTAAAAGCCCTACTTAGGAATTCTCTTTTGCGGTAAGCAAATCTATGAAGAATCCTTGAACCCCAACTCCTTTTATAGTTGCTTTGCTCATGCGAAAAGTGATGAGTCTCAAATTAAATTCTCTTGGACCACAATTTTCCAGAATTTTCCAGGCTCATATAGAAAACCTATAATGACAGGTTTTATGCATCGGTCCTTCTTCTTCACATATTCAGTTAAATCCTAAAATGTTTTGTTAATCCTATAAGAGAAAGCTGGAGTAGGGTCTATTTTTGTACCTGCATCTTTAACTATTACTACATCTAAATGTACTTTTATATACATAGACACAGACACTCACACAGAGAGACATGGAGGAAATTTCATGAGCACTCATCCTGTTAACTCCATTAGGCCTGTAACTCCAAGGTGCAAATTGTTTGTAGAATCTCAATTACACCCCTTATAATATTGTCATTTATAATCAGCTCACTACAAAAACAGGTCTTTTAAAGGGTAAAAAAATCATTTGAACTTTTGATCTGCAATATATTTGAATATTCAGATAAGGTCATCGGTCAGAGCAAGGGTGACAGCTATGGTCAATAAAAAGGTTCAGTGAGACAAAAAACTTTTTATCTATGTGGGGATAGACTAAAGACAAGAGGTTCTCAAAGGGATAAAGAAGATTATATTTTGCTGTGTCACCAGTTCATCAGCAAAATGTGTAAAGTCCAGTGGTAAGTCTACGATAGCTAAATACTACTTCTGCTGACATTGCCATCTTCTTATTATGAGGTGTGCTGTGTTGCTTTGAACACAGCCTGAATAAAATGGAAAACAATGGACGATGTTGGTAGCTTTGAAAGAACTCACCTAGCTCTCAAGTTTTTCTCCAAATTATTTGTAAGTGTTTTCAATTAGATAACTGAACATTAGTTTTAAAAGGAGGAGGAATGGGGGAGCAAAGAAAGGGAAATGTGGCAGCACCATTAAGACTAACAGGTTTTTATTTTTTGCATGATCTTTGATAGACAGGCCAAAATAAAGCTGCTTCGGGTCACTCTGGAGATATGCTGTTTGAATGATGCATGCTTCTTAAGAGGCTGGAAGCCGTGCCAAAGCCACACTCCAGTCCTAAGGAGTAAGGAGTACAGGCCCAAAGCAGCTTTATTTATACAGTGTGCCCTTGTTTTAGGCAAGGATCCATTCTGGAACACCCCCCCCCCCGGTGTAAAGCAAATAGCGCGTATGCTTGAGCCCCATTGACAATAATGGGGCTCATGCATGCAGTGCGGCACAGCATGTGTGAAATGGGCGCATGCACCATTTTATCTCCATCATGCAGCTTTCAGCGTAAGCTAAAAGCTGCGTAAAAGGCACCTGTGTATGATGCGCGTGCACTGTGTACTGCTTCATACCACCTAAGCAGTCTCTAAGTGGTTTACAACTGTAAGCTAATTGCCCCCCACAAGCTGGGTACTCATTTTAGCAACCTCAGAAGGATGCCAGGCTGAGTCGACCCTAAGCCCCTGTCTGAAATTGAACTCACAACTTTGTGAGTTGTGAGTGACTGGCTGCAGTACTACCATTTAACCACTGTGCCACCAGGGCACCTCAATATGTGAATATGAACCCACTTCTTCTGATACAGGACTAAGTGGTATTAAGGCGTTTGGCATATAGCACATTTATACAGTTGTGGGAGTGGGATACAATGTAACAGGATCCAGAAAGATGCAAATTATTATTCTTGTTTGTTATGTGCTTTCAAGTGAGTTGTATGCACGGTCAAGCATACAGGTTGAGTCTTCCTTATCTGAATTGCTTGTGTCCAGAAGTGTTTTGGATTTTGGATTTTTTCAGGTTTTGGAATATTTGCATATACATAATGAGATATCTTGGAAATGGGATCCAAGTCTAAACATAAAATTAATTTGTATATACTTTATACACTGAAAGTAACTTTATACATAAAAGTTTAAATAATTTTGTGCAGGAAACAAAGCTTCAGAAAGCAAAGGTGTCACTATATCTGGCACCCATGTGGATAGTTTTGGATTTTGGAGTATTACAGATTTTGCAATTCCAGATAATAGAGACCCAACCTATTTCCATGATTTTAGTTTCACCCAGCTATGAATTAGGAATGGGTAACTGATGAGTAATCCAGGGTGAAGAATATCTATCTGTATCAAACAAACAAAACAAAAACAACAAATAACAAAGATATACTGAGAATTAATCATATACACAAACAAAATGATAAGATTTACTTCAGAGACGTACTACTGGTCTAAACTATTCCATGTAGTCTAGCTGCAAAATAATTAAAATTCCACCCATAATAGAGACTTTTTCAATTAGTATGCTCAATTGGGAGCCAGTGTGATGTAGTGTTTTCTGTGTTGGGCTAAAACTCTGGGTGACTGGGACATGGCCTGGGAGACTCAGACATGGAAACTTACTGGGTGACCTTGGGCAGGTCAACCTCTAATGGCAAGCCCCCTCTGAACAAACCTTGACAAGAAAACCATAGGATAGATTCGCCATAACATGGGTTTGGCTTGAAGTCATTTTACAGCGCCAACAAAGGCCCTGCTGGGAAGGTTGGCCAACCAAAAATAACCCTCATAGTTGCATTTCTTGACATTTCTTTGAATATTAGTAATGGCATGGCCCTAAAATTAAACATAAAACGTGGTTCTGTTTCAAATGTGTCAGTAACTGCAGTATTGTTGGATCACATTTAAGAAGCTAAGGATGATTAACCTTTGGCTTGGTTATAAAATGGCCCATTTGAGAACTGTTGCCACTGAATATATTAGCCTGATATCAATTGGATTATTGAGTGAAAGGTTTTACATGATGTTTGGTAGATGATGATAGATGCGTGGTTACAAACTGTTTATGACAAAAGGAAAAGCCTATAAAAGATTAATGCAGATTTAAAATAGATTTTCTTCCCACTTTGCTTCAGAGTTATTGTATACATGAGAATCCAATATCCCCTTCAGCTTCAAAAGAGTGCCACTGATTGGATCATTCTCAAATTCAGACTGGTATCATAACAAGAATGGACAAGGATTCAGTTTTTTTAAAAGTAAATGTATTTTAGGGATTAAAAAATAAAAGGAGATTATCGCATTGACAAATAACCCAACTGCTCCCTAACAGGATGCAACCTGGTTGCGGGATGCAGGGGGGGGGATTACTGCATGTCATTTGCCATTGCTGCTGATGTGTGACTTTATCCCACCTGCATCCTGGGTCCCAGCCACACTTTGGAGGTCCATTTTCAAAGTCAGGATCTTTCTGATTTTGAAAAGTGGCCTCCGAAGTGTGGCTGGCACCTGGGATGCAGCGGGGATGCAGCCATTTGGTGGCGGCAGTGGCAAATTATATGTGGTAATACCCGCCTGCATCCCGCAACCTGCTGCATCCTGTTAGGGAGAAGTCAGCTTATTTGTGAATGCGATAATCTCCTTAGACTAATGTAATTTTTCTTCCTTTATAAGGAACATGAATGTAAGGCAACCGTATCACAGGCTCTTTTGAGGCTGGAGTGTGACTTGCCCAAGGTCATCCAGTGGGTTTCCATGACCAAGAGAGGATTCAAATTCTGGTCTCCAGAGTCATAGTCCAACACTCAAACCACTAAGCACAATGCCTTAAAACTGAGCCAGTATGAATATGCCAGTGATACTATAAACGGAGCTTGAAAATATTTGGAGTACAAGTCCTAGAATTCCTCCGCCAGCATGGCTAATATCCTACTGGACATTGCAAAAGTCAAAACATAGTTGAGAGAGGCTGAGATAATTCAACAAATTTCAGAGAATATCTGTCTGTCTATCTGTCTGCCTGTCACATATTAGATTACTTTAAGGAGCCATCCCACTTGTATCAGCTTTGGTCACTCCCTGCTGCATCCAAGCCACATGGCTTAATCGAGCTTTTAATTATCTATTATAGACCTTGTGTTTGGCTTTGATGCCTTTTTAACATTAAGCATTGACACCTGCAGTGCTCTTTATACAGATATGACCACACAAGGACTCTTGTAAAAGCTAATTTAATTTCACGTCTTTCTCTCATTGTCCTAGGTATAATCTTTATGCATTTCCTGTGCAAATTCACATCATTCCTCTGCAATTGTGGGCTCAGAGGCAGTAGAGGATTTTTTTTGGTCTCCTTTATCATCTCTGATTAAGGTCACTAGGATGACAGAGATATTAGAGAGAACAATGATCACATTTCCATCAGAGAAAATGTGGGTGGGTGGGTCCAAGCTTCATATACTTCAGCTTTACCCTCTACAGTCTGTAACATGTGCTTGTATCATCCATCTGCAGTGCAGACAGGAACAACAGAGGTGTTGGGATGATAAGTGTATTAAATTCGAAAGATGTTCCATCATCGTCATAGATGTCACTTATAGTGACATGCAGGGCCTTCTCAGTAGCAGTGGCCAGCCTATGGAAATACATCTGTATAATGTCTACATTACACAGTTTTTGTTGTTTTTAAATACTATTTTATGCTTGGCTTTTCTGTTTATTCTTATACTCATAGGCCTCTATCACACCATAGTATTTCTGCCTCTGGAGTGTATATTTCCCATTCTCCTGCAAGTATTCAAGTTATTCAATATGAGGTGATGACAGCAGAAGGCAAGCCTGGTTGCTTTGAGAATCCTCTCTGTATCTAAGCTTTTTTGGGGGGGTGAGGTAAATCCCCCAGATCTCTTTCTATATCACTGTAGTTTGCATTTCTTAATAGTATTCTAAATACTTAATAGTATTTTCAAGCCATCCAGGATCTCTGCAATTAGACAAAGAACTTACACCTCACACGTCTTCATTTCAAGAAGTAGAAGCCATAGTTTTTTGTGGGTGTTTCAGGCTATGTGGCCTTGTTCTGGAAGAGTTTATTCCTGATGTTTCATCAGCATCTGTGGCTCGCATCTTCAGAGAATGCTGGTATGGAAGTGAGTGGGTTATATATACTGTGTGACCCTTGGTTTAGAAGAAATGATTTACATGTTAATCTCTGTGTTAGTCTGTTTGTTGAATGGCAAGGCCCCAGGGTGTATATTGAATTAGTGATCCATTGTCTGCTGGGAAAACTTTGACCGTGGATAGTTTTCATTTGCACATGCTGGGTTTTGATTTTGGTGTTTTTCAGGACCGGTAGCCAAACTTTGTTTACTTTAAAGGTTTCTTCTTTCCTTACCTTCTTTCACCCAGCAACATAACTAAAAAAGAAAGAAAAGCCATAAAGGATTTCATTTCGGACCCAGAAATCATCATTCTCCCAGCAGACAAAGGCAATGCCATGGTAATCATGGAAACAGAAGAATACAAACAAACAAAAAATCAAGGAATTCCTGGATACAAAAAAACAAAACAAGATCTGACCAACAAAACCACTAGTGAAATGAACACCTTGATCAAGAACTACTCAATTCAGACAACCATATGCCAAAGTTTATGCAAATCTGAGGCTCTCCCACCAAGACTGTATGGACTTCTCAAGAACCAGAAGGATTCCTTTCCACTCTGACCCATAGTGATCGGCATTGGATCCCCCACATGTGATTTGGCCAAGTTTCTGGCCACACATTTACAAACCCAATTAGTGCAAACCCCCCACTACATAAAGGACTTTGTTTTCCACTTATTTATTGTGCACATACTGCAAGGAATCATCCCAAAACAAACATACAGACATACAGACATACAGTTAATAACCATTGCCAAAGCAATGTGAGATTCTATGTCAGATGCAGCATTTGTATCGTTCATTGTTTTAACCCAGGGGTAGGCAACCTTTTTGAGCCGGGGGCCGGGTTGCTGTCCCTCAGACAACTGGGGGGCCGAAGCCAAAAAATAAATAAACAATTTAAAAAAAAAATAAAAATAAATAAAAAATAAAAAATAAAAAATAATTCCTACATAAACTGCACACATCATATTTTGAAGTAAAAAAACAAAATGGGAACATATACAATATCTAAAATGAAGATATTCCTACAGGCCCGCCTCTGTGTTCTAAAATGGCAGCAAAGTCTCGCGCAACCTTTCCCGTCCTGCCCCACGACAGGAAAGGTCATGCAAGGCTTCGGCCGCCATTTTAGAACTCAAAATGGCACCCGGAGCGGCGTGGAAGCTGCGGCGGGGGCAGCAATCGGCGGCAGGACCAGGCTGGGGCTGGTCCCAAGGCCTCACTGGGCCGGATCCGGCCCGCGAGCCGTAGGTTGCCGACCCCTGTTTTAGCCCTTCTTAAACCATGAAAATATGCATAACAGGGGAAAGTGAATAAATTCAGATGTGTGAGAAAATAACTAGAGCACCACTGTGTGAAATCCCCCATATACACTGCACAACTGTATACATATGTTAACCAAACTGAATATCTTTTATTTGTACACAACCTCCAGTGTCTTGCGGTTAAATTATTTTCTGATAAGACTTTTGCTAACATATTTTCTTTTTCTTTTTAGCACCTTGGGACATTTTCCTTAACCTTATACTGTTCTACCTCTATTTGCATCAAAGCCTGACATCGCTGTTGTAAGAAATAATGCATCATGGGATCAATTTACTTACAGTGTTTCTTATGATCCCATAACAGAAGATCTGTTATATGACAGGATATTTCAAGCCTTCACATCAGGTACATCTTTTGTCTTCAAACGTGATAGATAATATTCCCAATCCAATCCCATAAAAGCTGTTTGGAAACGGCAAATTTACACCACTTCTGCTGGTGCAGCAAAAAACCTTTTAATTTATAATCATAGGTATAAATTTTGTAGCTAGTGTTATTGTCATTCCACACTTGAATTATAGGACATATGGGGAGTGGCTTGTGGAAAAGAAGCAATGTCACCATAATTTCAATATAATTCCAATGGCAACCATTATATCTACGTATCTGTTATAAATCAATCTAGAGTCCACATTAAATTAACTGGCACTGTCACTCAAAGTTGAGAGGGAATTCTATGAAAGGAATTACACTGCAGATTATTTCTGTTATGCTGATTCATATGGATATACCTATAGAGAGAGACTAAAATGAGACATTTCAAAAATGAACTGATGAATTATTATCAGTTTCATCAATATTCCACAGTGTCAAGTCAATATGTTTGGAGAGTGGCTGGAATCTGATTTCTGAACTTTTTATTTGCTGAAAAAACTGATGTTCTAAGCAAGCATTATCTACAAATTATAGCAGAAACATTGGATGACATCCTATTCAGTAGTTATGAAACTGTAAAATAAATTTACAATCTCAGTACTGCCAGGATTCATGCAGTGGTAGCAAGTATAGTTCCATACCGCTTATCAGTGCACTTAAGCACTCCCTAAGTGGTTTACAAAGTGTAAGCTAATTGCCCCCAACAATCTGGGTACTCATTTTAGCAACTTCCTTGGAAGGATGCAAGCCTGAGTCGAGCTTGAACACTTTTGCTGGTATTGAACTTACAACCTTATGGTTGATGTCATCCCAGTGCAGTACCTCATGCTGTCACCCACAGGCCTGGTGCCACCAGGCCAATGTTCCTCAGAAGTAGATAGGGCCATTGTGGAAGACATTGTCTATGTCCTGGGTTATTCCAGTCTACACGCCTTGTCCTGAAGGGGTCCAGGCGCTATTCAGTGGTGGGAGAGGCTTCCAAGGGTTCACTGTGCCATGCTAACAGCATTCCAGCTGGCCTCTTTGCTGGCTCTGGGTGTGCGGACCAGGTCCTTGCCAGGACCTTCAATCTCTGGGAGCCCTGGCCTATCTGCAGAGAGGTGCAGCGATACCTCCCTGCTGGAAGGCAGACACCTCCCTCTGAGGTGTCACTCAGTGTGATCCACACATCCTGCACCCCTAGAAATGGCCTTGGATTCATGTTCATGGAGGCAAATGACCAAATGTGACCACAAATCCTATGTTTTCAGCCTAAAACACCCAACAAGGAACCAAGGGTTTCCAAGGCTTTGCAGATTGGAATACCTGGAAGTGACGTTTTTCATTCTCCCACAATCATGGGGTGCATTTAGACAAGCAGCTGTGGCAGCACCCCAAGGAGTCTCTTCAGCTACATGTTCTCAGTGCACCTAGAGACTGAAAGAGCACTGCAGACATCACTTCCCAGAGCCCTAATCTGCATCAATTTAGAAACCCTTTGGATAGAACGTTGAAGGCTGAAAAGGCAGAGTTTTGGTGGTTGGCATCAATGGACATAACTAACAGCAGAGCTCTCCCATCATAGTTATGTCTGGTGTGTGTGTGTGTGTGTGTGTGTGTGTGTGTGTGTTTTAATGAAATAGCAACATATCTGATTCCCTGAAACATAGGTTGTTCCTTTGCAATCAAAGCTGGTCAACTCTTGTCCCTCCAGATATTTTTAAACTGCTATTCTCACCCACATTGATCAGCCAGCATACAGCCCAACATCATCTGTAGGTCCATAGTTGCTCATCCCTGGTCAACTGACATGAAAAGTGGAACAGAAAATTTCAGAAACCAAGGGGGAAAAGGATTTATATCACTCCAGGCTTCATTAACTTGTTCCATCCTGTTTACATATTAATCTAACTATTGTAGTTTATTTGTTTCTATTTTACCTTAATTATATTGAATTATGATGGCTTATAGCTTTAAGCAATAAATAAACAAACTCATACTCATTTTTTAAAGGCAGAGAAATCACATATAGAGGGACCTCAGTATCTGTGGGAGATACATCCCCCCCCTGAATACCAATATCCGTGGAACCTCAAGTCCCATTGTCCCCAATGCCAGTGCACACATGCAGCCATGCCACCATTAAAGACAATGGGACTTCAGGTAGACCTCCATTGTCCCCAATGCCAGCTCATACACACGGCCACACCACCATTAGGGACAACAGAACATTGTCCCTAATGGTGGTCCTGTTGTCCCTAATGGTAGCATAGTTGTATGCATGTTAAGAACAACAGGTGGCTTGCTGTCTGTGGATGTTTAAATCTATGAATGGCAAGTCCATGGATACAGAAGTCCTACTGTTTATAGATATGCATGTTATGTATTTTATCTGAAATATATATTGTTGTTGACATGCATTTTATATGCATTCTATCCTAAACCAGACAATGTTGTAGATACATTGTTGTATATGCATTTTATACTGAAATATGTATTGTTATAGATATGCATATTTATCTTTAAAAGGACAATTTTCTATGCATGTTTCCTGAAATACATATTTTTGTGTGCATTTCATCCTATGCATGTTTATGTTTGCTTAGTTTCAGTGTATTGTGTGTTGAGAAATGCATTGCAAAAGCCAAAAAAATATGTAAGCTGAAGGCAGTTTCCTGATCTATGTATTAGTCTAGGAAATGCACATCAAAAATAAACAAGGTTTTCAGGCATCCCTGTTTATTCAGTCTAGCCTAGAATTGACTATTATGAGTTCAGCTACACTCTAGACATATGTTACTTGAAGTATGATCTCTGCTCCTTGAAGTATTGGGTGTAAGCCTCTGGCAGGTTTCCAAAAAGATAGTACCAGTTTTAACCAATGGGCAGGTTCTTTCCCTGGAATATTGGACAAAAATAATTACTGAAAATAATTACCACATCAGATAGCTTGTAAATCACTCCTCAGTCTAAAGAGCAAAGCAAAGGAAAGGAACAATCATCCCTGAATGAGCACAGCGCCCATAATGTGTTATTCTTATCAACAGGATTGCAAGATTACAGGGCCTGGCCCTGAATCTCAAGGCCTAATCCCTTGTCTCCAGTCTTTGGAGCAAATGGCAGAGATTTCAGGGAAAGAGCTCTAGCTTGCATATTTATTTATTTATATTTATATTCTACCTGTCTCCAAGCACAGGAAAAGTATATGGACACATATAGTTTCTGCATTTGTGTAAATGCCATAGCCTGTACAACTGTGACAACTTTTTCATGGACATACTTGATGACATCACCAGGATCCACCTCCTGTGACATGACTAGGCATTGTCCCTAGGTCACAGGTTTTGCTGCTGGAATCTTGGGGTCAGGGATAGTCCTGACCTGGCAACTCTAGTTATTAAGCCTCTAGCTTATCATGTTTTATAATGACTATACAGTTCTTCCACAGTGCAGAAATAAAACAGTTCGACACCAATTTAACTGTCATGGTGCCATCCTGTGGAATCCTAGGATTTGTAGTTAGTTTGATCTATCACTGAGGTCTGGTGCCTCACCAAACTGCAAATCCCAGGATTCTGTAGGACAGGATCATGGAAATTAAAGTGGTGTCAAATTGTTTTACTTCTGCAGTGTGGATACATTCATAGGGTGGCTAATAAACTTGGCTAGGCATAGGAGGGAAATCCTACTGTTCTTTCAGCACCCTTGAGAGTTTCCTGTACCAAAATCCTTGGATTGCTGATAACAAAAGCTTTATGAAACCATACAAGCATCAAGGCGCATGAAACAGAAGAAGAGAGATGAGGTGAGAAGTTGTAGACCTACCACTGCAATCAGCTCAGACAATGGGGAGAGATCATGAAAGCTGCAGTACGACAACATCTGGACAGCAGCACTGTATAGTAGTGTAAATTTTAGCTTTGTTCTAATGGGGGGGGGGGGAATCACATGATCTGGAGAGAAATCATTGTTTTCTCAACATGGCCATTGTTTTATATCATTTTGCTTCAAGATTTTACTGTTTTCTAAACTGTTCTGACACTGTTTGGTAAATAAGGATGTACAAAGGATCTCCAGAAAACTATGTACATTGTCATGTGAGCCTTGATTTCACTGCAACTGTGTTAAAGAAAACAGAAACATACCAGTTTAGGAGCATTCAATTGTCGCGCGTCTCTACAACAGTTGTTTTTGCCATCAGTGGCCCCTTGCACTCTCTTCCATGCCCCTCCTTAACTTTACCTTCCTACTCTATGCCCTACCTAGCATGCTTTTTATTTTTACTTTTAAGGCAATCAAAATTATGTTGATGCAATTTACTTTTAAAGAAAAGAACTAGGAAAAAAAAGGAAGAAGGAAAACAGCCTGCTTGGAAATAGCAATGGAGAGCAGGGACAGGGGAAGAGGAGGAGATACTAACATCGTATGATTGCCAGTATCGGAACTGCTATGGAAGAGATGTTTTGCAGCTGTGGAGTAATGCAAAAGCAAAGCAATTGGGAGCTCATTGACTGGCTTCTCCATTAATAAAAAGGGATGTTCTAACCATGTTTCACAGTCACAACAGCAATAAGTCTGAGATGACGTCACATGACAAGTATTTTTTTTTTTAAAAAAACAATTCTCCAACTTTAATTGCACTTTAAAAGCCTTATGTGATAATGTCCTAAATAGCATTTTCCAGTTCCATCTAGCTATTCATGATAGACTCACTGAGAGTTTAGTCCTATGCACCTTTACGTTAGAGAAGACTTACCTGCAAAGCTGCATAGGACTGTTCTAATTTCTGGGAAATAGTTTTAATAATAATGTTTCCAACAAAAAATAATTGAATCCACTTAACAACATTCATGAGTTGTTTTCATCTTATGCCTTGTCTTTAGTGGGGAAAGAAATGTTCTCAATAGATATTTCTGCATCCAATCAGTGTTTTGTTTAAGCAGTTCTATCAGGAGTCTTTTTTTTTTAAAATGAGTTTATATTTTCTAAATTCCTTCCTTATTTTCTAAATATAATACAACTGGCAAAAAAAAAATCCTTATAAAGAGAATGGTAACATTCACTCTTCACTATGGTGTTTAAGTTAGATGGTGTACAATTAAAACTTTTACCTTGCTGTAAATTATTGAAGTATACTTTTTACATTTTCTTGCTTGATGCCCTGCCCTGTTTGTGTAGAGTAAAACTGTTCAGAGGTGTCACAGATATATTTTCAATCAAAATGTGGTGGGGGTCAGGATAATCTTATAACGGTTCATGCTTCTCTTAATAACCTGCTACAGCGTCAAAAGATGCACCCATCATATTTCTGCTAAGAAGTATTATGCACTGCCATGTCTTCTGTTGATGCATATTCGACATGTCCGTGTTATTCCATATTCTGTCCATTCCAAAGAAAGGCTAAAGGAGATAGAGGGTACAGATCTAGTTAGGTACAGTCTCTGACACTTTCACTATCAATTGTCTTTTGCTAGCGCTGATCATCACCTCAATTATCTGGTGACCAGCCTACCTGATAGGTTTTTGCAAACTATAACTCTTCTGTCGATGAGCATGGAATAATGACAGCTTGGGGCAAATGTATAGAATACAAAAGAGATAAAGCAAGGAATAATGTACCTGTGTGTGTGTGTGTGTCTACACACATGTGGACGGTTAAATCAATCAAGAGCTCATTGAACCTATTTCATGTTTTCTTTATAATACCAGCATGAAGTACATTCAGCAGGATAAACAAGATCCGAGTGTACCTTCTTTCAAGCTCTCTCTTTTAAAAAAGATAGTTCACATTTATTTTACACACACATGTATGCACACACAGACACACTGACAAACAAATCTTTAATCATAACATCTTTGGCAGATAAAAGACAAAGTTGGGGAAATGTGTAATACATTTTTGTATGTAATGGCTGCTCTATCCTGTGGAATGTGCAAGGAATACAAAAATATATTATATCACATTTATACGCACACACACTCACACACACCTTAGAGATTGTGAATCAGTGCAGACACTGGGGGAGAAAAAATAGAACTATTTCACTTGCAAGGTGTGGTTTATAGCATTTAGCTATAAATATTTCAATTTGTTTGAGATTCTGCAATCAACAAAGAAAATGGATTTGAATACAATACCCATTGAAATGTTGTCAGTCTCAGGCTCATAGGGTTAATTGACAAAGAATACACTACCAAACAGCTGTAGCATTTAAACAAATGGGATTGTGTTTCCCATATCAATACTACAGCTCTTAAATAATATTTTTATTCTGTGTAAATCCCATCTGTTCATCTCTGTTGTATAACAAATGACCATAATTACAGGGCTTCATTGAGAGGAAGGTCACTGGTAATCTTGTAATTTCTCATTGGTATAAAGAGAGAAAACAGAACTGTTTGTGATAAATGCATTCAACCTTTTGCATACTTGGCTACTTTGGAACATGCATTAAAATGCAGTAAGAAATTAAGCTATCCCCTGGCAAAGCATTCTTAATCTCAAATTGTTAATACGTGTTAACACAGGCCCTTATAATGCTTTTGTTCTTCTCTCTCTCTCGCTGTGTGTGTGTGTGTGTGTGTGTGTGTTTGTGTGTCTCTGCACACACACACACATGCACAAATGGAGAAGATACAAAGAAATATTCATTTAATTTTGTAAGCTTAAGAGGTACACAAAACAGCAGACCTTCCATGATTGATAGCAAGCAGTTTTTGATACTTAAGTAAAAAAACTTTGCAAGCCAGCATGGGGTGCATACATATATTTGAAAAAGTATGTACTAAAATGTTTATAACACAAGATATGACCACAAATACACATTTTCATGTTGCTGTTGATTTCAAATCCAGTGTCCCATCATAGAATCATAGAATTATAGAGTTGGATGAGACCACAAAGGCCATCCAGTCCAACCCCCTGCCATGCAGGAACACAGAATCAAAACAACCCCGACAGATGGCCATCTGGCTTCTGTTTAAAAACCTCAAAAGAAGTCCAAGGATGTCACTAAGGGGATGTGGGGAGTGCAAGCCACACCAGGTGGCACCCTAAGGGGGAGTTACACCACTTCTCCCTGAATATCTGCCTTTGGCAGAAATGGACATGGTATTTGCCCGCATCCATTTAAAATGCTGAAGAGATGGTGTGAGTGGGATGGACTCAGTGAGAAAAGAAAGAAGAGGCCCCAGGTTGTTGTTTTTTAAAAAATAAATTTTAAACTTAATTTTAAAAAATTAAAAATATATTTTAAATTCTTTTAAAATTTTCTTCAAAAACATCCAATTGTACCAAGTTTTCACTTTAGCCACATGAAACAATGTCCATGTAAATATATTTAGGTTGTGCATATGATATTGTAATATAAAAGTATAATTTTAATTTTGCTAGTTGTTTATGTCACAACTATTACCATTACATTTAGTGATATATGGGAATTATGGTTTGTGAGTAACATTAGCACAAGAAACATTTCTAAAGATTCTGTATGGTGTGGTATGGAAGGAGGTCAGTGGGTGTGTGTGTGACACCATGAGTTACTGCACTGGCTGATGCTGAGCGTACGTGATGCCACTGGTTAAGTTAACATTGGGTTACTACTTATGGTTCCCTTTCTTCTAGGAATCACCACTGACACTGTCAAATTATCTTCCTGCCTCACTGTTCCAGACAGAGGAGCTTATCTCATAGCTTGTTAAACTGTCTTACCTCTAGCTTAAATCTTAAATCGGGTGACATCTTGATGTTATCAGATGGATTTGGCCACCTAATCTGTCACCCGGTTGCATCCTGGGTCCATCCCCACTTCCAGGAAGGCTCCAGCAGCCATTTTCTTACATCAGAAAACTCCTGCATCCGAAAGGCCCAGGAAGAGCCTTCCTGGAAGCGGGGATGGACCAGGGATGCACCCAAGTGGCAGATTAGGTGGCCAAA
This sequence comes from Sceloporus undulatus, assembly GCF_019175285.1. Lineage (NCBI taxonomy): Eukaryota > Metazoa > Chordata > Lepidosauria > Squamata > Phrynosomatidae > Sceloporus > Sceloporus undulatus. Next base: position 88,968,663 of record NC_056525.1, read on the forward strand.
TCCATCTAACATCAGGATGCCACCCGGTTTAAGATTTAAGCTGGCTAGAGGTAAACTGGTTTTACAAGCAATGCAATAAGCTCCAGAGTTTCACCTCAGTGACACACCAATTGCTGCATGGGGACAGTAGACTACTCATGCAGCCAGGGATGCAGCCAGGATTTTTGGAAGGGGGGGGCGGGTTCCAAACTAAGTGCCACCATTACAATGGGGCTTGGGCGTGGCGGCACAGCAGCGCATGCCATTCGTTGTACCTAACGGAAGGGGGGCGTCCGGACCCCATGGACCACCCCTCCTTGGCTATGTCCTTGATGCAGCCTTCACTTACTTTGTGTGGATAGAACACTTGAGTTAGGGCCTTTGCATGTCAGCTGAAAATCCAGGAAGGCCTCTCTTTTGTTGTGGGAATATGTAGCATGTCTCTCAAAGATAGATGGCTTGGTGCCTTACCTTCTTGTGGCCCAGCGCTTAGAAAAGTTAAAAAAACAAAACAAAAACTACACTTGCCTAGAATTCTCAGTCAATATTATGAATATCAAAGTTGGCTGAGGGATTTTGGGAGATGCTGTCCCAAAATGTAACATTTCCTAGCTCCAGTGTTGCCAAAATCAACACCGAAGTCAGCTTGCTGGGTCTTGAACGGGCTGCCTCCAGAATCTAGCTAGCATTCCTCCCTTACCTCTTTTCCTTAGATCCACCCCCTTTTCTGTGTGCTTGTTGTGTTTAGGAAGTTAGTTAGGGCCTCAGGAGAGTTCATTGCTTCATTGCCTTTCGTTTTTTTTGGTAAAACATGTTTTTTGTAAACAATTCCGTCACTTTGAGTTCCCCAAAATGGCTTATTCTGCTATCTGTCCCTCATTATTGCCTTTGGTACCTTTGTCCACATGGGACAGAAAGCCACATGATATTCTCTTGAATTTGCTTCCTTTCCAAGGTCATAATTAAACCAGTGACCAGAAGCCTGAAGGACAATATCCACTTTCCTATAACTTTCTCCTTATATTGCTCCAGATCTGTTCTACTCCACATCTGAACATACCTGTGCCATTGAAACAACCACCTTACTCTGCCATAGAATCTGCCATGTTCCATGTTGGAAACTCCCCACATACATATTTTTCTTGTTAAGAGCAATCAGACATTGAACCCTAAACACAATTCCTAGAGTAGCCCCACTAAATCAAACAGTTTTATATCAATGTTGACTTCAGCACTTGTTTCAAAGAGTCTACCTGGCTAAGACTAGCAATTGAATTTTGGTTCACACTTCCAGTCCCATGCTAAGGGTAATGTACTACTCAATCATTTCATTCTGCAAATGTCTGTAGAGTAAAAACATGAATTATTAATGCTGGGATTATGTCAAGTTTCTTTAGCTAATTTCTTCACTTTGTGTAAATTTAGGGTGGTTTTTTTCTTACCATTTCTACACTGTTGCTGCAAAAGATATCTAATATCCTTCCGTTGTTGGAGTGCATGTGAAGAAATGCATATTACTTATATATTTGTTTATTTGAATTATTAATCCCTGCCCTTTAATCTAAAGACTTTAGGATGGTGTTCACCAAAATCAAGCAGACCGATTCATTTCAATACAAATGAAAACAAAAAGTTTAATGCCTTAAAACTTATTAAACAATTGAACAAGTTAAAAGAAACCAGACTAACACTAATGAAAATAGTTTTAAATGATTTAAACTCGGTTGCAGATTCATATAAAACTATTCAGACCTCAAAGCCTTTAGCAAACAATCATTGTGTACAGTTTTTTCACAATTTGCTTTGACGTTTCTGTGTCGTAATATGTGACTGAATGAAATGGTGCTGCAAAGAACAGGAAAGGGGTTAAAGTCTTCTAATAGGCTTTCAAAACACTTTAATCCACTGATGCGAAAGACAAAAATCCATTCAAAAGGACAAGAAAAAAATCACACTGGAATATGAGTGTCCACATTTTCAAAGCTGAGTAACAACAGAATTGATAAAAATACTGAATCTGTGAAAGAACTGTGTGTAGTATGACCTTTTTTAGCATTTGTAAATTTGGCACTCAAAATACATTAAAAACAGCTACAATATTAAAATAATTTTTTTCATCACAGGTCTGTAATACAATAAATTAATAACCACAATAAATTAATAAAAAATAGAAGTAAATGTATTTCAGCTTATACTATGTTTCTGAAGACTTAAATGGTTGTAATATTTACCTACAGATTTTGGGGGGGGGGGGGGTGGGAATTTTGTTTTTGGCCAGAGAAAAATGAAACCAAACTTTCTAGAAATCAGTTGAATACTTCAATAGAGAGGTTAACATTAAATTCATCATAAAAATTCGACATGCTTTGGGGCACCCTGTTTCACTATAGTAGACATTAGCAAATGAAACCCTGTATCACATGTGCCTCTGAGATTATATAGGCATAGATGTCAGGTTTTGTTTTTTTTGCAGGATACAGAGAGGGAAACCTTTCATCCCCTACCTGTAAATGTGAACTTGGTCTATCCATTTCTGGGTAAGAGAAACAGCAAAATGTTCCATATCCCAAAACACAGCAGAAAAAGCCACTAATTTATGAAAAGTAGGAAAATGAGCCAAACATTCCACAGTGTAATTGCTAATGCAGATGGAGTAGAAAGGTTTCTGGAAGGAGGGAATTGCTTCTAATGAAGCTTGGCTTTAATCCCATTATTTATAATAAAGTGTGATCAATGGATGTGGAAATTCTAAAGGTCTAGTTCAACTTCTGATTAGATTTCAGTTGTCTTTTAAGACCAGAGATACTACGAACAGAACTTAATTTAGCGAGCTTTTGGTCAACTAATCCATGCTTCCGGGAACAAGTTTGAGTTTTGAAGGAGGGCAATTTGGTAGCTGTCTTAACATAAATCTAATGCAAGTTTGTTGCTGTCTTAGGGGAATGAGCCCCTCAGCATTCACCAAGACATGCTTCAAGGAGACTCTACTCTTAATCCAATTTACTCAGCAGAAGAAGTCCCACTGCTTCAGCTTGCCAACAAATTAAAATCCAGCTTCATAAAAACACCTTGAATTTGGAAGGTATTGGCTGGCCCGCTAGACTTGAAACTTCATTTATTCTGGCTAACTTCTCAATTATCTTCCCAGCAGTGGAGATGTGTAAAAGTGCAAAAATCAATAAGATTCTATTCCCTTTCTATTGGAAAAGGAAAAATTAATGAGATAGGACACTCTCTTAATCAGAAATAAATGTTTTAATTCAGATAATGACATAGTTTTCCCTTGCCGGAGGATGACAAATGCCGGGCTGCACCCCCAGCAGAAGCAGTTTCAATTTTATTGTAAATATAAAAGGTATTGATCGAGGAGATGTACAAACCCTATTGCTTACAAAAGCCATTCAGGGAGACTGGGAAAACTATTAAGCACTGGGTCAGAAATCAATAAACAAGACTGAAATGTAGCAGAGGTCGCCCCAGGCTTTGTGGCATCTTCAAAAGCCAAGTGGCAGAAATAGTGACAGAAACGTCTCTTGTGGAGCAATGTTAGGGATGAAGGGGTCAGCTGCTTAATCTCTTTGGAGCTTTGACAGGTACAAGCAACAAACTAATGCAGCCTGTCTTGATTCCCCTTTGATTTGAATACATGCTGATTCATCTGAGAACTGGCTGCAATCTGTACTTTTGTCTCAGCTTGAAGAATATTACAAATATTATCAGGTCAGGATGTGTGTATGTGTGTGAGAGAGAGGGAATAGAAGGGGAGAGAGCCCACACATTTTTGTAGTTAGAATTCCATGTTTATATTTCAGATGCAGGACAAAAACCAAAATGGATGATCCGCAATGTGAATTTGAGACTTGAATGACCAAGGATGCACCTACACTGTTGAAATAATGCGGTTTGACAGCACTTTAAGTGCTGTAGCTCCATTCTGTGGAATCCTGGGATTTGTAGTTTTACAAGGTTTTTAGCCTTCTTTGCCAAAGAGTGCTGGTGCCTCACAAAACTATAAATCCCAGGATTATGCAGGATGAAACCATGGCAGTTAAAGTTGTGTCAAACTGCATTGTTTCTACAGTGTACATGCACCCCAAATGGGGTATTCTCTTTAAAGGTGGAAGTTGAAAGTTTGAAAAGAGGAGGATAGAGAGATCAAACAGATGATGTGGTCACTTGAACCTCAGAAATCAGGGTTATAATCTCATGAAATACCTAGATATCTGACAAAGAGTTGCAGTGTTTCAGCAAACTACACATCCCAGGACTGTATGGTATAGAGGCGTCCCTCCAACAAAGTGCTGTAATTGAGTAGTCTTTCAGAGACTGCTCATCAGCCATGGACTCATAATGCACATTCTTACAGACTATGATCTTTGCAACGTTTCTTTAGGCTACTGTTATTCACAGGGATAGCTGCAGCCAACAGTACAGTCCTAATTCAAAGATGTGCCAACTGCTGGGAGTGAGGACTGGGCACAGGGCATTTCTGCTAGCAGAACTCAGAGTCATCTGCTGGAGCAACTATTATGCTGGCTTAGACATGCCCTCAGAAGAGCCAAAAGGTGGGGAGTAGAAGGAGCAGGATGAAAATAGAGCTTAGTTAAGCCAAATCCATATTTCCAGCCAAGGGACACAGTCCCAATGCCAGAACAAAGCTATGTCAGGGCAAGTGTAGACCTAAGCAATTTCCAATACTCCAGGCTGGGCAGTGTTTAAACTAAGCACAGTTTCAACTGGCCCACTCATAGCTCAGTTGGCTCATCTGATTCTTTGCCAGTTAGGCTTGTAGCTTGCATTCACTGTTCACATAATGGTAAATATAACCCTTTGGATTGTGTAAGAATTTCTTCCAAATAAAGTAACTGGGTGAGATCCACTTCCTAGTACGTGTGCAGGATTACAGCCTAAATCTAAAATTTGTACATGGGGGTACTTCTGTACTGGCCTATCCTGCAGAACTGCTGGATGAAGAAAAAGTCTATCATATACAATTGTATTATTAATTGTATTATTGTATTATTAAAAAGCAGTCCAAAGGATATAGTAGTATAATTATAGGAAGATAATCAAGCTTTTTTTCACAATACAGTAGCATTGTTTCCTGCAGCTGCTAGAAAACTGCATACTCATTTATAAGTGATTTAAAATGTTCTTTATCATTATTTTTACAGGATTATCAATATATCTGCTCTTTAACTGGTTTGTTATAATTCCAAAGTGTTTCAAAAGCAGACTGTATTTTACTTTGTCTTATTATGGATTATTTTGGTTAACATTGCTTATCAAATTATAGTAGCCTTTGGGTAAATACAGCACAGACTGATCTTACAGAGTTGTAGATATAAGACAGAGAAATTTGGGAGTATGTTCACGTATTTGATAGCATGTTCATATATCTCAGAGTGTCATTGTTACATTTCAGTAAAAACTTTTAACACTGAATGTTTTTCCCCAGAGAAACAATTTACACTGCTTCTAAAATGAATGCAGCATGAGCTAATTCCTGTATGTTGTTATTGTGTGCTTTCAAGTGATTTTGATTTATAGCAGCCTTAAAGTGACACTATCACCGGGTTTTCTGGGGCTGAGAGTGTGTGACTCACCCAAGGTCACCCAGTTGGTTTCCATGGCTGAGCAGGGATCAAACCTTTCCAGAGTCCCAGTCCTATGCTCAAACTACTACACCATGCAGGCTTTCATAATTACTATACATTATATACATATACATACTCATCATTCCTTGAAAGTTGCAACAAGGGTTAAAGTGCATGTGTGGAATTATAGAAGGTTGGCTGGTTCTGGGAGCTGTAGTCCCAAAAATATTTTTCCCCAGCTCTGTGTGAAACTTCCATTCATATATCATTTCGGCATAATCAAAATGTCATTATTAGTTTCAGCTAGAGTAAAACCAGTATGTCAATGGGATTTGCCTACCTGTTGATCTGTAATTTCGACTGATCCACTGGATTCAGTGGATCCATTTTTCTTGAAACTAATCAATAGGATTCCGGCCACAATTTATTTCCGTTTCAATTTCAGGCTACAAATTCTCAGACAATATATTTTTCAGTCATCGGATCATGAGAAAATCATCTTACCTATACAAATGAGTGCTTAGGCAAGCATCCAGAAATGTCCAAACTTGGTAAGCCTTGAAGACAAAGTACAGAAGCCAGAAAACTCGTTTTAGTGCTATGCGGAGCCCATACTATTAGCAGCTGTATTGGTCACAAAATAATGGCTGGAATTCATGATCACAGGTAGAGAAGAAGGACAAAGTGGCTAGAAAAATAATGCATAACCTAGAATTTCTTAACTGATTTGTATTTACAATCCCTACATTTTCAGCAGTGTAAGAAATATGTAGTAGGGATCATAAAGGTCCCCTAGTTCTGACTTACTGAGCAATGTAGTCTGCTCTCTTATCAGTTGGAGAACAGCATACTGGTGTTTCAGAACAGCATACTGGTGATCACTGGTGCTATTTCTCTTCACATCAGAGATTGTTGGCAAGAGGGGGATGGTCTGCTGTATCCCCTAGTTCTGACTTAGGGCCTTATCAAACGGGGTTTTACCAGCTCAGATCCAGGGTCAGTGCGAATTGGTCAATGCGAATTCACATCATAACGTTGATGTATTTTCACACCTGGTTCCTTTCAATGGGAGCTGTTTGTGTGAGGCTTCCACGGTGCTTCTGAACTGAAACCTTCTTGGCTCCTCATTTTTGTGAGTCCACTAAAAAGTGAGTTGATGGGATTCGTATTGAGGTTCGCTTCGAATTCAATGCGTATTGGTGTGGTGTGGAATCCCAATTTGCTTGTGTTCTGGAACACCACTGCAAACCCCCCAGGTTGCAAATTTCCCATGATGCAGTGCTGCTATTTCCCCCCATTTCCTTCTGGTGGCACTTTCCGTTTTCAGGGCGCCTGGGGTGAGGGGCGATCACTCCATTGGCGCCGAGGTAAGGCAGGGCTGAAACCTTTCGTGGGGGTTTCGCACATGTTTCACGTTATCATAATGACGTAATAACGTTGCCCAGTTTTGATCTAGCATTCGAAGGAGGGGGAGCACTACGGTTTTCTCCCATGTCCTTTTACTAATCCCAAGCCTTGGGCACATATCCATATATCTATATATATCTAGATAGATAGATAGATAGATGATAGATAGATATTGATATAGATATGCATATACACATACACATACATATGCACTCCTGTGCATTTGTAATTACCTATACACACACACACACACACAAATATACATACTTGTACACAGGCAAGCATGTGCTCTTAGATCCATGTCTTATCATCTATATATGTGTTTATCTTGTCATATATACAAATGCTCTCTTGTATGTTTGTAAATACATATATACATACATACATGCATGCACGCGCACGCACACACACATATATACATATGCAGGATGAAATATTCATATGCATATATAAATATATATGAATATTCATGCACAAACACAAAGATGCACTGGCATATCAATATCTGTCTCCTTGCATCTATGCATGTGCACATGTCTGTGTGTGTGTGTGTGTGTGTGTGTGTGTGTGTGTGTGCTTTTGTCTATACCAATGCAATTTATATATATACCTGCAAACACACAAAGATATGCTGACATATGCTGACATGTCCCCTTGCATCTATACATGTGCACATGTGTGTGTGTATATATATATATATACACGTGTACATATATAATAATAATAATAATAATAATAATAATAATAATAATAATATGTTTTATTTATATACCGCTATTCCAAAGATCATAGCGGTGAACAGCAAGTAAGCTAATTAGCAAGTAAGCTAATTTGTCCCCAACAGTCTGGGTACTCATTTTAGCGACCTCGGAAGGATGCAAGCTTGAGTCGAGCTTGGGCCCTTTGCTGGTCTTGAACTCGCAACCTTGTGGTTTCGAGTAAATGGCTGCAGTACAGGAATTTAACCACTGCACCACCAGGGCTCCTTATATATATGCACCATTACACTTTGGGCTATACCACAGCGCATATATATATATATAAAAACACACACATGCACACACACACACAAATATATGCTGACATATCCTGATAGGTCTCCTTGCATCTATACATGTGCACATGCTTGTGTGTGTGTATATATACTTGTGTACATATATATATGCACCATTACACTTTGGGCTATACCAGAAAGAAAAGCAAATAAATTAAACCAAAAAAGGGATGGGGATGAAGAAGCAGCAATGCCCACGATATAATGTGAGGGAGCTAGCTAGATTTAACGCGACGAACCGGGAATTCACGCGAGGCTCAGTTGCACCAAACAGGAAAAAGAAAGTGACCTCCTTCTTCATTCTGGAAGCGTAAAAGGTCGTGACCCGCTCAGAGCCCCACAGAGCACGAGTAAGGATCCAGATTCGAATCGTTCAATCTGCATTGCATGGTCTGGTGTGGTAATACAATGTGCACTCACTTCACTTTGTGTTAATCCACATAGTGCGAATTGCCCTCGATTCGAACTGACTCCACAACCCCTCAATTCGGAAGGGCGACCAGGTGTGAAAATACATCAACGTTATGATGTGAATTCGCATCAACCGATTCGCACTGACCCTGGATCTGAGCTGGTAAAACCCTGTTTGATAAGGCCCTTACTGAGCAATGTAGTCTGCTCTCTTATCAGTTGGAGAACAGCATACTGGTGTTTCAGAAAAGCATACTGGTGATCACTGGTGCTATTTCTCTTCACATCAGAGATTGTTGGCAAGAGGGGGATGGTCTGCTGTATCCCAGTCAACATGAGAAGAGATTCCCATTGCTTGCAGCAGCAGCTGCCTGATAAGTAAAACTTGTGTGGGTGGCTGGGTGGAGTCAGGCTAGGAAACATTAATTCGTTAAGGATACGTAACGACATAGCTGATCTACAGTCTTGGCCTAAATGTTTAGCATTACAACTATTATTCTCAATAATAATCAACCAGAATTATCATCAAATCTTACACTGGGAAGGAACATTGGCACCATCAAGCTCAGCCACGGCATCTCTGAGAGAGATGGTTTCCCTTTCTTAAATATATATATATTATATCTGAGAATATGTAAAATAAGTAAAACATTTCATGCTTTTTAAAATTTAGAATCTAAAACTACATGTAAATTTAGGGGCTGGGGAGAAATAAATCTACCTTCCTGCATCAAAATCAGACCCAAGCATGAGCAAGCCCAACACCTTAATATTCACAACATAAAGTGCTTAAAAACATGAACCTATTCATTAAGCATTTAGAGTTGCTATCTCTCCTTCAAAGAAGAAGTTTCCATCCTCCTTCTTTGGAAGTCTCTAAACAGAGGTTGGATGGCCATCTGTCGGAGATGCTTTGATTGAGAGTTCCTGCATGGCAGAGGGGGTTGCACTGGATGGGCCTTGTGGTCTCTTCCAAAAGTGCAGGTGGAAAAGAGAGCACAACGTATGCTGGAAGGTGAAGCCTGATTTTGGGTGTGCATGTGTGTTGGTGAACAAGACATTGATCTGAACGGTTTAAAACAGTATTGAAACTTTTAACAACATAATTCCAGTAGCATAGACAGAGCCAAAACTATATAGACAATGCTGCAACTCTGCCTTCTGTTCCTGAAAATGCAACTTCCCCCTTGACATGGATATGATTATAAGATTGCTTAGGGTCAGGTAACTCATCAGTAGGTGAAGTGTTCAGCTGCTGAGGATTTCCGTTTCATCTCACCTCAGATATTATGTCAGTTCCATGTCATTTCCATCACTGGGAATGATTTGAGGGCTCACGGTGTCCCCTGTTATTGCGGTCACTTGACCTCAGATGTAACTTCTGTTTAATACCATCATTTTAACAAAGTCTAGGAGTAGTGCACACACAGACTGCCAGCACTTGACCTCTCAATGTCTGACACATGCCAATTGGCTGTGGCATTAGGTTCCCACTGCCCCCTCCGTTTCCAACAAATGAGTGTTAAGGCCTCAATGAATGGATTCACATTCCAAGTTATATTTTTTCATTGCCACAAGCATTCTTTAAAATTGAATCCCCCTGCTTTTTATACATTGTGTTCACCAGTAATAGTATTTTCCCCCCTCTTGCCTCTTAAGCCAGGAGTCTAGAAATGGCTTTTCTGGTCTTAAGGAACAATGTTCAACCGCTGACATGTGTATCTCAAAGATAGTTTGCTTGTGTACAAAAAGCTAAGACACTTTTGTTTTATGATGGGTGAGCAGTTTCTCTAGGATAGTCAACATGTAATGTTTCTCTTGTATAAAAGTATGTATCCAGATTTGAAAATGTCATTCAAGAAGAGATTTTAAGCAAACTTGTACGGTTTCCTCTATCAATCCAAGGAGAGTATCAGAGCATTTCTATGTCAGTGTGAGTCACTTAGGCTGCACTCCTATACACATATGGGGGAAAGATCCATCTAATTCAATGGGACTTACTTCTTAGTAGGCATGCAGAGGGACCCTATTTGTGCCATCAGGAAACAATCTCTTTTGAGCATTTTTAAAAACTCATAAGATTTGTTGTGTGAGAAATCTTCATTGTCTTATTTATTTTGGTGGTTTCTGACTCGTTATATACTTCTACAGAACTCTCATTATTTATTTATCTTCTTGTGCCCTTGTGGCAAATAAATACTCACACCACACTGCCAGTGTGGCAGTCTACTTGTACTTTTCTACTCAGAGATTATTTTCATCTACAAGAAATGTTCATATCTGGAAAAACCCTTGAGGAACCACTCAAAACCATACTGGAAATGAACTTAAAGATAGAATTGGGCACAATGAATCATGGCATGTACATCTTATAGTATATGGAACATTCAACATTTCATTTTGCCTCTTCAAGTTGGTTCACACCACCATGTTCATCATGTGATTATTGTAATATCAAAAGGCTTGGTCTGGGACAAAGTCACAGGAATAAAATCACTGATTCAATACCATACCACACTTCCCGCAGAAGAATCATGCACAGACAAATCAAGGGAAGATCACAAAAGCCTGAACTAGATCTGAATAGAATGAACACTGCTGGTAATTATTTTGGTTTCACAAGCAGAGTAATAAATTGGCAAGCAGAAGTGGAACAATAACCAGTCCCACACTCACACAATCACATTAAGTCTAGTAGAAAAAAGAAACAAACTCAGGGTTCTTTGTAAAACATATACGGCTAGGTTTATTTACAAAGACTTGTGCAAAATCAAAACACATGATCTTATGGAGAGAGAGATGGAAGAAGAAAATGGCTGCAGGTTAGAACAATGTAGAAAGATAGCAGACGTGGAAAAGCAAAAGAACAGGAAGTCTGCAAACATGTAAACTAGCAATTAGTAGGTATAGGCGTTCAAAGGCTGCTCGTTCTAATATTAGCATTACTGGCAGCTATAATCACTGGGAACTATTCACTGTTTTCCTAATAAAACTAGTTGCTACCATAAGGAGGTATGATTTAAGTGAAGTGGGGTGAATTTTTTCAACCACAATCATTATAATCACCCTCCATTCTATCAGGAGACACTGGTCCAAAATGCACTGCAGAAATAATTCAGTTTGAGACCATTTCAACTGCCCTGGCTCAATGCTAGGGAATTCTGGGAACTGTCATTTTTGTGAGATGTTTAGCCTTCTCTGTAAGACAACTCTGGTGACACAATAAACTATAATTCCCAGAATTCCCTAGCACTGAGACATGGCAGTTAAAGCAGTCTCAAAATGGATTATTTCTGCAGTGTGTTTTGGACCACTGAAGCTAAAAGGAAATCCATAACTATTAAGCCCTAGTTCTGTTTAGTTTTGTTTTGTTATGGAAAATACATAGAAGCATTGAATCCTTGAGCTGGAAGAGACCACAAGGATCATCCAGTCCAACCCCCTGCTATGAAAGAATACACAATCAATGCACTCCCAACAGATGAACATCCAGCTTCTGTTTAAAACCACCCAAGAAACCTTCCTATGTTATAACTCATTTCTTCTCTTGTTACATGTCTTGTGTTTCTCTTACTACCTTTGAAAACTGCCATTCATACCATCATCTGATGGCAGTGTTTCTCCTTGAAAACATCAAGTGGCACTAGTTCTGAATGTGGTGCTTTACATTGGGTGGTCACATGGAAAGATCTGAGGTTTAGTATGATCTGTTATGTTTTATACTGGTTTTAACAAGGCATATTGCACATAATGGTCTCTCCTTTCCAGAAGGTCGGGGGGGGGGGGGGGTTTGGAATGGAAATAATTTTGTTTTTATTTATACACACACACACACACATAGAGAAAATATGCATAGAGGAAAAGGAAAAAGAAGGAAATAAAAGAAAACGAATCTATGCAGGTTGAGTTTCCGTTCTCCACAATGCCAAAATCCAAAATATTCCAAAATCCAAAACTGCCCATATGGATGCCTGAGATAGTGACACCTTTGCCTTCTGATGGTTCAGTGTACACAAACTTTGTTTCATGCACAAAATTATTAAAATGATTATCTAAAACATTACCTACAGTTTATATGCGTAAGGTGTATATGAAACATAAATGAATTTCATATTTAGACGTGGGTCCCATTTCCAGGTTATTGCATTATGTATTTGCAAATATTCCAAAATCAAAACAACCTCTAAAACCCCAAACACTTGTGGTCACAAGCATTTCAGATAAGGAGGACTCAACCTTTATAACCATAAATAAATCCATTTCACAATAATATTAATACAGCTCAAACAATTATGAAATAAGTGTACAGAATGGATTGATGTAGGCAGCCCAACTGGAAATGACAGCTGTAAAATACATGTTCAGATGCTGAGAGAGCAATGAGGTCTCCAGATTGTTGCAGGAGGGATGGCGTTTATCTTTCCAACTGTGGAGTATCAGTCTTTTGATAATTTTGATAATTAGGAGGACTCAGAAAAGCCATTTATGCTGTCCTTCTATTACATCCCATATTATAGGAATAGAATTTAAAAGATCATGAGCATATGGGAATGTCGAAGATTTTTCTAAAATAAAGTTAATATGGATCAGAAGGTCTGACCAAATGTCTCAAGGAGGCACTATTCATATTAATTGCAAATTTTAATTACCATAAATGTCTAGATAGTTTCATTGAAAGTATTAAATGAATGTGTTTTACAAGGAGGAAGTTGTATTTGCATATAGGCATGTGGAAGCAGAGAGAAAGTGCTTGTAAATTCTGTACATTAGAGTTTGTCAGCCACATACACAGGATTAAGCCAAAATTACATATTACAAGTCTAAGCCTTTAGCATACAATTGGAAACAACACAAAGGAATGGCTCTGGCAGTGCTGAAAAATATGCAGAAAAATCACCAAACAAAACTGGTAAGCAGTTGTAATGGAATACAACCTAGACATGAATATTGTTTAGATCATGGTTGGAATCATGCTGCACTTCATAATTTCAAGGGCTGAGATTTACAGTCCAAGAATAACCTGGGGGCTTCATGATACCCACTCCCTAATTTGCTATAAGGAATTCTGCATTTTACAGACACATGGCTTAATTATTTTAGGAGGAGTAGCTACTCTCCAAGCATTAAAATCATGAGAAGTTCTGTTGGAGCACTACACAGCTATAAAATCTTTATGTAAGCAGTAGTACCTTCTCAGAGGTTTTTGGCATTAAAGCAGTGTATGTGAAGAGGATCTAGGAGTCTAAGTAGATCACAAGGTAAGCATGCATCAACAGTATGATGTGGCATTCAAAAAGGCTAATGCAATTATAGACAGGACCAACAGGAGTACATTTGGGATGTAGTAGAGCCACTCCTTTTTGCTGTAGTCAGACCTCTCCTGGAATACAGTGTCCAGTTTTGACACTACAATTCAAGAAGCATATCAACAAGCTGGAACAGGTGTAGAGAAGGGCAATCAAGATGATCAAAGTTCTTTTCAGCAACAACTTAGGGAGTTGATTATGTTTAATTTGAAGAACAGAAACTGATAGGTCACATAACAGTCATCTTTAAATACATGAAGGGATGTCATGTAATAGATGGGCCATCAATTCTCATACCTGGATTATCAGCTAAACTCCACTGGAGAAAATTAGTGGTTACTTACTTGTCTGTAAATTGCCATTAGGAAGTCCTTTCCTAAGTTAGCAGTCTATTGGCTCTTTCACACTACACAGTTATAACACTATGGTCCCACCTTAACTCCATGGCAAGAAATATTAAGTCAGCTGGAGTTTGTTGAACCCTCCCTGGAATAGTAAAGCTGCCTGGAATCTATCCTGTGAGCATTTACGAGATAGTAAGTATGGTGCAGTTGTTTGAGTGTTGGACTAGGGCGCTGAAATACCAGGGTCATAGAAACTCAAGAAACCAAGAATACACTTGGTCACAGAAACCCACTGGGTGACCAAAGCCAGTGGTGTCTCTGCCTCAGGTGTCACCTGGTACGGGAGGGTGGGACAACTGGGGGATGGGGTTTCAGGTGGCAGTGCTCCCAGCCCTCTCTCTCAGTACCTCATCATCATCCTACTCACAGCAGCAGTGATACGTGCAGGAGGTCCTTTTCTGGGGTGTCACCCAGTGTAGATGGCACATCTGCTAGTGACTCCGCTGACCATGGCAAGTCACACTCTTTCAGCCTCAGAGGGAGGCAAAGGTAACCCCCTCTGAACTAATCTTGCCCAAAACCCCCGTGAGTCTTAGGGTTGCTAAAAATGAGTTGAAGGCAAACAACAGCAACAACAACGTGCCACTGAAAACATGGAAGGGCCTTCTTTACATTGTACTTGTAAAACCCTTCATATTTAGGGATCTTTCAGTGATAACTGATAGGGAAATTCAATTGCCTTCCCTCTGCATGTACCTGCAAGTAATCATAACAAATATTTATGCACTTACCAATGCTGAGCCCTTCCCGCAAAGTTAAAAAGAATTCTCCACCTGAAAAACAGGTCCCTGCTCAGAACTCACAATTGGCTACTCACACACCTCTCTCAGGCCATTCACAGACTGCCCTTATTATACCATTCTAGCAAATCTTGGCTCAGGCAATAGAGCCCTGTCTTAGTTCGTCTACTGCACCTGAGTAAACAGGCCTCTGACCTCAATTATCTAAGTGCATACTACAGGGAGTATATTAAAGAGATCTCTACAAGTCAACTGAGGTCAGCCTGACAAAATGAGAATATATGAATAGCAGTGACAAATGAAAACAAGAACAAGTGTCACAATTATGGAAGGAAAATGTATTAAGAAGAATCAGAATTGATAAGGTTGGCATAAGTAGCCCACTAGCATAGCCAATAAAGAAAGAGGTCAGTGCTCTATACCTTTACCACTTGTGTAGAAGAGGATATTTCAGCTGGTATATTGCCTTCTTTTTCATCAAATCACCTTATGCCCCATCTGCAATGACTCACCTAAACTACACATCATTCATGGTGGCTTTTTCCTCTTTCTCCAATTAGACACTGGACCACATCCAAATTTGTTCTTGTCAAATTAAAGCATCCAACAAATTAAAGATGGCCTGTATATCCTAAAGGCACCAGATACTGTCTTGGAAGTTAAGCAGGGTCAGCCCTGGTTAGTACTTCAGTGAGAGACAACCAATAAATACCAGGTGCAGTAGCCCATATTTCAGAGGAAGGAACAGGCAAAACCACTTCTTGAGTATTCCTTGCCTAATAAAACTGTATGAAATTTGTGAGGTTGCCATAAGTCGACAGGTGGCTTGAAGGCACATACATACACACATGCAGAGACATACACACAAATAAAAGAGATTTCAGTTGTCCTAATCATAATGTAGTCTTTTTTGTGAGGTGGGAGAAGAAATTACCGGTAATATTTCCAAGATGGATTAAGTAGGTTTGAATATTTCTTATATTCACATATATATTTCTCCTTTTTTTTTAAATATGTGCATAGATCCCTCCAGATCAGAATCACTCTTTCTGCTATAGGGGCAGCCCCTTCTACTTTGAATTATAAAGCCAATCCATCAAATCCCTGTGCTATTTTTTAATTACTTCCTGTTGCATATTGTTTGACGGTCTTTTATTTGAAAAGTACTGTATAGGTGTTTCTGGAAATCCAACCTCTGATGGATATTCTGAACAGCCAAGACATTATTTTTAACTTGGATATAATGGCCAAGATCCTATACACTACCCCAGCATTTCAACAGTGTTGTTACCTTAAATTCTACAGTTGATTACAGTTGCACAACAGTTTCCTCGTTTACCAGAAAGGGATTTCTGTGTGCTGGATCTTGTCCTTAGAATAATAGGGTTGGAAGGGATCACAATTCCAATCCCTGCCATGCAGGAATACACAACTAAGGTACTCCTGAAAGATGCCCCACTTCTGTTTAAAGACCTCCAAAAGATAATCTACTACCTTCTGAAACAGTTTATTTCACTGTTCTAATTTATTCTGCTCTTACTGTCAGGATGTTGTTCCTAATGCTTTCTTTTCTTGCATTTGAATCTTTCTGCTCTGGAGGAGCAGAAAACAAGTTTGCTCCAGGTTTTATATGATATCCCTTCAGATATGGAATGATGGCTATCATGTATCATGTCTTCCCTTCTCCAAGCTAAATATACCCAGCTCGCTAAGCCATTCTTCTTAAGGTTTGATTTCCAGACTTTGATCATTTTGGTCACCCTTCTCTGGACACATTCCATCTTGTCAATAACCTTCTTGAACTGTGGTCCCCAGAACTGGACAAAGTATTCCAAGTGATGCTTGCCTAAAACAGAATAGAGTGGCACTGCCATTTCTCTTGATATACTCCTGTTGTATATGCAGCCCAGAATCACATTGCTTTTTTTTGGCTGTTGCATCACATTGTTGGTTCATGTTTAATTTGTGGTCTACCAAGACCACCGAATCTTTTTCACATGTACTGCTATCAAACTAGATAGCACTCACTGTATATGTTGTTGAACCACAAGGAAGAGATCTGGTCTGGCATGCTCCTTTTCTTCATTCATTTGTACTCTACAGTTTAATAATGCCAGAAGAAGGTTGTAATTTCCAGGTTAACAGGCAGAAGAAAATGGAAGAGGTTGTGATAAACCCTATATGTAAATCCTCTAATTCATTCCTTCATTCTTTTTTAACATAAGTCTGAAGACAGCTTTGAAGTTCAGTAACTACTGATGTTATATCTTAAGATAAAGACTCTTCTGAATGATTTCAAATTCAGTTCATGGTTGTGAACATAAATTGGCATTGCAACCCACATAATGTTCTGCCAGCCTCCTGGCTTGCAGCATTGGATCATAAAGTCTCTGAGGCATAGACTATGCCAGTTTTACAGTTCATTTGGGAAGCTCTAGAAGTTTGGTTGAGATCAACATCCAAGCTGCAGTTTGTTGATCTTTTGAAACAGCTACTAAACTGTGTTTTGCATCTCTATGTACGTGTTTTCTTCCTTCACAAATTCCAAGCAAGGTACGTTAACTTCTTAAAGTATTATTTCTCTCCCCTTATATCAGGCACTTTTCTTAAACAGTTGTAAGCAAAGATTACAGTTAATCTTGAAATATCTGAGAGCTGTAAGCAAATTGTTATTACAATTTGGTCGACATAATGCTTAACACTATATTTAATGCAAATAATCCTTTTCTAGAGAAACAAACAGAAAATTTATAACAGCTTTCATAATCCTACCTGAGTTAGAAACCTAAAAATATGAGACTACTCATTTAGAGAAAATATTTCAAGGTATATAACAGGGCATGCCAAATAGAATCATATCCAAAAGAAGAGTGGATACCATAATTTTGAAATGACCATCCCATGCACCTTCATCCTAGTAGTCAGTGCCCAATGAAGGTTTCTATAGTATATGAGGGAGTCATTCATGGACATTGCTAGTTATTGGTGGAATTTTCTGAATCTAGTTAAAGCCACCTAATGCCTAAAATCATCCAGCCAGCAAATCCACCAGTTATTCTGGGCTGGGAGCTTCTGGGAATTATAGTCCAAAAAGCAATTTTCCCTAAGCTCTATTGGGCCACAGAGCCAATTCCTGACAAGACTGCTGGTCATGATGACTAGTAATAGTTCCTAAGCTGGTTTCAAGCTATTCGGAGTAAGCTTTGAGGCTGCCAGGTTCATCAAAAAACCATGTGAAATGCCACAGTTTCCTAGCTGGTATGCAAGGTTCTAATAACAAGATGGATTCTGAGGTTTTCCGTTGTAATTTTTAAAATCAACATCAGCCTAAGCAAGTTCTAAGTTTGGGGCACTGGAAAGGAGAAACCTCCCCCCACCGATGATTTTTTTTCCAGCTCAGAAGCACACTTCATTAGTAATGCAGGAAAAGTTATGGGGAAGATATGATGATCCTGTAACCTTACTTCCACAGGTGAAGAAGCTCTAAGATTGGCCCATGGGGATTTCAGATTCCTTTCCACTTACAAGGGGAATGCATAACTAGGCTAGAAATTGGGGAGTGTAGCATTTGACATTGGGCTCAATGGTAAGAAGAGGAACCAGTGATATCCGTTACTCAGAATTGTCTAAACCAAACTACAGATAAAACAATCGGCATTCTGAAACAAAGGTGAACATTTTGTTAGGACTTCTAATTTGATCTAATTAATTTTCTCTTTGAAATTAAGATTTTAAAATAAATAACTGGCATAGCTATTTGTATATACTGTGTAAAATGTTGTCTTGTCTCACTGAAAACATCTGTCAGTCATAATTTTTATCCCACCAAGAGTCCCACACAATGGCTTTAATAGGGCAAAGCATCCATTATAATAGGCTGTCTTACCCGAAGATACTTGCTTTGTAGAGAAATAAAACAATGACCTCTTTCTTCTGCAATAACATTTCAGCTTTTAATATGTCAAATTCTAAGGTAAGCTGTTCCTGATTTCCATAAGCTCTGGACACACAACTCAAAAGTACTGTAAATAATGTAAAATAAAATAAAATTGTAGGCATCGATTTGCATTCAGAGTGTGACCTAGTAAAAGGTGCACACCATGTTTCTTCTACATGAGGATCTGATCCAGCACCTTTCCTTCTGCATGGGTAATGTTTGAAACCAGTCAGGCTTCTCACCTGAGAAATAATTATTAACTGAAGCAAAAATGGCAAAATTAAAGTATTTGTATTGATGCAGCTATGCATACTTCCCTTGTCAGAACATGCATCTCTCACTTAGCTTGTTCTGCAGTATTACTGAATCTTTTCTGTTGTGTGCTATTTCTAAAAAGGAGTGACAATCTTGCATGTTATAGACTGCATGCAGATCCTTAGGGCCCTTAGGACCAACCCAGTCTTACCGCCTGAGTTCTGACATTCCTAATTTTTTTCCAGTGAAAAAGAATAACACATCTTTAAGGTGAAAATGCCAGGGCAGCACTATTTCATGTTGTTGATGGGGTGTTTCCTCATTCTGAAACACCTTCAAAAAAGGCAGTTGGACAAATTAATACAGTCTGCACTCCATATCCATGGATTCAAGCATCCATGGCTTGAAAATATTCAAAAGTACATGAATTTTTCTATAAGGAACACCATTTTACTATGCCATTGTATTTAATGGGTCTTGAGCATCCATGGATTTTGGTATCCATGAGGTGTCCAGGAACCAAACCCCATAAAATTCTAAGGGCCCACTGTAGAATTTCAAGATTTCCATTTGCCAAAATGCACGTTCACCCAAATTTTAAAGGTACATCCAATAGCTACAGGTCCCTCCATTCACCTGTGTTTTACTCTAGAGGAAAGGACAGAAAACCTCTGTTCTGTAGTTCTCCCTCCTGAACTGTGTCATCATCAGGACAGTAGGGGTTTATATTGCTAGTCTTCATCAGGACTGTGCCTTCTATAGAATGTGAGAGAAAGAGAGAGAGAGGGAGAGGGAGAGAGGGAGAGAGAGGTGTATATATTAAAGTAGTATGTGCTTTGGATCATAGCTGTAGCCTGATCATAACCTTTTTACCTCCTGTATTTTCCTTTTAAGAAATATGGCTCCATGTGTTTCAGCTGCCCATATTTTCTGGTTTCTGCCTCTGGTATATCACTGTAGAAACAGTTCCAGGTTTGTTTGTTTTTGTTCCAGTTCTGGATTTCTGTGTCCAGTGATGAGCACCTAGGATGAAGACAAATTGGAATGGAATCAGAGGAAGGCAATGAAGATTGTATGCAAATCAAATCTTATGAGGAAGAATGGTCAAAGCAACTGTGGATGTTTGTTCAGCCTTGGTGTTTGTTCAGTCCATTTCTTTTGGAAATGGACATAATCAATTTTTTTAGTTGTCTGAGGATCAAAGATTTGCTCTCCATAGGGAAGGTCAAAGACTTCTTCAATGCAATCCCTGCAGACAAAAATAGATTTATGGCATGAGTTAAACATCTATGGCAGGTACAGAGACCATTTTACAATCCCTAAAGATCCATGATATCCCACACAGTTTGTGACCAATTTTTTTGACTGGAAAAATGAAACCACATGTAACTTCAGATTTTCACTTCTGGCTTTGAGTGGGGCTATTTTTTTCATGGGCCTGAAGAGTGGGAGTTGGACTGCTGAAGGGTAAACTGCTGGTCCAGATACAATGGTTTGCCATGGGAGGGTCATTTTCTGGTCTAAACATTGCCTTGGAAGAACTTTTGAAAACTTGTGTATGGGTATGAGGGGTTTTCTTGGAAGTCTTAGGGAGAAAAAAAAATGCAGCTGGGGAATAACATGTCACCACATTACTCTTTCCTGGTTTCTGGGTTTAAATTATAGGAGATTAGATTTCAGATGAACATTGCAAGAATCTTCTTGATGGTGGGAGCAGTTTTATGAAAGAGCCTATTGCCTAGAAGGCTGGTGGCATGTTTCTTCCAAGAGGAACCAAACTACCATCTGTTGAGGATTCTCTTAGCTCTAGATTTTGTGCATGGAGTGGTGTGTGTGTGGATTAGAAAGCTTATGACCCCCTCCCCATTCTTTGATTCTATACTTTCTCTTTGTTTTGCATTCTGGGAGACAGCAAAAACAACAATAACAAAAAAAATGAAATTTTCAAAGTGATACCAGAAAATGTAGGGTAGGGGTTGGAATTGTGCAGACTACAGACTATAACTCACCAAGACCTTGGACCACCCTAAATCTCCTATGGCAAGTTTTTTAATGCTCCAAAATAGAAAAGCACTCCTTTTGAAGTCTTCAAAGGAAAGGAGTCTCCATTTTAAAACTTTGTCCTTGAGATGTGGCCTTTTCTTTTGCAGATTAAAAATAGCCTTCTGCAAAAACCATCCACTCCTGCTTTCTGAAAACTTGGCAAGTTTTTTGGTAGGTGGGGTGGTAAATGGAGTCATGTTGGCCCCTGAACATTTGGCAGCTGCCCATCCAAAGTTATATGAGTATCAATAAAATAGTTTTGGAAGATGAAAACATGTTAAACATTTACTTACTTATGTACGTGTATGCATGCATATACACACCTATTTAATTAGGCAGCTAAGGCTCCAGAGCACTCCTATATTTAAATATTGAATAATTTCCCTTTGAGCACTGTGACATTGTAGAACAGAGAGCAAGAAAGAGATTGAGAAAGAGATTAAACTCAGTTGATTAATTTACTATATATGCATATTTAGTTAGTGAATTGATCGGGACCAGTATTAATCAGCAACATGTCCATGGCAAATAATGAAATCAACCATCAATAATGTTTATCTTTAACATACCCTCTATTCATGGGAATAGGTAATTTTGTGTCCAACTGGTAATTCCAATCAAATAAATCCAACATGGTATAGTAGTCTGAGTGTTAGACTGGAGGCTAGGGTTCTAATCCCCTCTCGGCCATGGAAACCCATTGGCTGATCTTGGTCAAGTTACACACTCTTAGCCTCAGAGGAAGGCAAGGGCAAACACTCTCTGAACAAACCTTGCCAAGAAAGCCCTGTGATAGGTTCATCTTAGGGTCTCCATAAGTTGGAAATGACTTGAAGGTAACAATAATAACATATCCCAGTCAGCCAAACTTTCAGTATAACGGACAAAAGCAGATTAAACAAATATACCTGAAATTTCCCTCCAAGTGCCAAGTGGCTATTGAATGAGGCAGTCTGTCTCAGAAAAGTTCATGAAATGGGTTAGGTTGAACCAAAGCAGAAAGGTTAT
>NC_056525.1:88995803-89009428 GCF_019175285.1 Sceloporus undulatus
CAATAGAATTTTGCACAGTATTTCCTGCCTCTTCTTAAAATCCTCATATTTTGCAAAGATGTCCCCTCTCTGGATATATATGGGGGCACATCTAAACACACACATACACTCCCCTAAACACTATATTATTAATTATATATAATAAATCTCTTATTCCAGCCAGATTTTGTTTCTCCATAACCAGATACAATACAAATACGATAATTCAAGGTAATTATAGCCTGGTCTAAACATGATAGCTTGTTCATTTGCCTTGGCATATATAAATGCATGTTTATACAATAACTGTAACTGTCAACATTTCTTTATGCTCCAAGCTTTGTTTTTCATTAAAGAAGGATTAATTTAAATTAAGCACCACCAGCTCTTTATTACCACAGTAATCAACTGCAAATAATTAGTGTATGTGTATGTAAATATATATTTCTCTTTCAGAATCAATGTTTTCCATTGGAACAATTTGCACATACTTAAACTGTCTGAAATGCTCCCGAAATTACATTTGCAGTGCAGTTGTTTGGCTGAGCTCTGCGGGAGTCTAGTATAGAGTCATTGATGCATCTACTATGACTATATAAAATGTGTTTAATTGGCATGAAAAGGCACTAACACTGTGCTAGTGGGGCTTCCATTATCTGGGAGGACATCTTATTTACTTTAGTGGGTATGGAGAACAGTATGAATGGCTTGGATGCTGTCAGGAGTAGGCTGTGAGGCTTAACATTAAGCAGGCCATAATAAAAGGCAACCTAGGCTTTGCGTAACAATGTTTTGAACTTCTACATCCCCGAGAGGCAGGTTTGGAAAATGTTTTCCTAATTATAATTTTGCTGATTTATGTTTATCACGGTTTGCCAGTTGTGAAATTGGCACGGAAGATAATGCAGTTTGACGAGCATTTCATATTAAAAGAATCATTTATAGAGCATAATTCCTTGTGAGTGAGTCACCTTCAACTGAGAGAGAAAGCTATTTTGAAAAGGAGATGCACCTTTCACCACTGAGTTATGCAGTCACTTGCTTAAACTGTGGTTCCTGTAAGAAAGTAGCCCATATTAGGGAAGGACACCATCTAGAATTATGGGTCATTTGCACAATTTAGTAAGCCAACCCCCTGCTGAATGCACACTTGTGTCAATATTCATGTTAATTGCCGCATTACAAATTGTTAACACATTCCTGTGTGGGAGTTTGTATTCATTCCTGCCATGGAACAAATGACGCCTACACACAGTTCTATGGGTTGCCCATAGATCCTGGAAATTTGCTTTTTGCAAACCTGATTTGTTCAACATAACAAAACACCATGTGGCCCATGGCATTTACCAAACAGATGCAGCTCACTCATGTCATTTAGGTTCTCACTAGGCATACAATAAAGGTACAACACATCCAGTGTGAATGGTGGTAATCTAGTGATATTTTACTACATATCTTAGTTTCATATGCAGGTTGGCAAATGTGGCAGGCTTGGGACTAGCATTGGGACTCTTTAAAAACTGCACAGACTCACATAAGTCCACAAAAAATATCTACAAAGTGGATTTGTGGTCAGAAGTCCACTTCTGATTTTGAAAAAGAGGCATTTGTAACAGTGCAGGGAACCCCTTAAAGGTATTTGAAAGATGAAAGGCACTTCATGAGGGTTTCCAGGACAGGTAATTCATTACCCCACACCCTTTTTTTGGGAGGTAGGGAAAAGCCAGTTCCAAGAGTTTGAATGAATCAAGGGCTACAAAAGCATCTTGGGAGGGCACACACTTTGCCCAGCCTTGATTTAGTAGATAATCATACATATATGCTGTAATTCCCATCTTGAACCTTATTAATATTTCAAGGAACAAATTACTAAGTAAAGCTTCAGATTTCCAGAAGAAAATACAACTAAAGGCATTGAAACAGATCTAGGAAGATGTCCAAAAATGAGGAGAAGCTCATGTTTATTTTACATACATAGGCAAGTGAAAAATACATGTGTTCCAGCAACCCATGTGGAAAGCATTGGAAGCTTGTTTTGCCAAACATAAGGCCCACATGAGCCTGGCTTTTGCTTTAAATGTCCAGTAAAAGTGCTTCACTGATAGCCTATCTGTGTTTCTTGTTTTGACCAATAGAGCTAGCCAACACAATGACTCTAGGCAGTGGCCAAGATCAGCATTTGCAGAAGAACAGTCTTTGATGGTCTACGTGCAAGGCAAAAACGGACAGGACATAAAAATGAAACAAGACTATGACAAATTCCTTCTTCACAATGTTGGAAGATTCTCACCTAGTCAAAGCTTTGGCTTGCAGACTCTGCATTATTATACATGTGAAAGAAAGAAAGACTGGTCACAATATCTCTGTGGTGGAAGGGCATACTGAAATCTCATGCACTCTTCTTACTTTCCTTTCTAGAATTCTGCCCCTGAGTGAATGATGCAATTCAGAGTAATGGATTATTAAGTCTTTATGTAAATAAATCCTTTTGTCCACTAATATTTAAACTTATTTTGAACCAGAGTTCAGCTCCAAACTGTACCAATGGAAATTATATTGAGGGAGCCCTGGTGGTGCAGTGGGTAAATGCCTGTACTGCAGCCACTCATTCAGAAACCACAAAGTTGTGAGTTCAATACCAGCCAGGGGCTTAGGGTCAACTCAGCCTGGCTTCGTTCTCTAGGTTGCAACAATGAGTACCCAGCTTATTGGAGGCAATTAACTTACACTTTGTATACCACTTAGAACATTGGTAAGTGGTATAGAAATGTAGTTACTATTGCTACTGAGTGATGATACAGTGGACCCTTCCTATTCACATGGGTTTGGTTCCGGGATCTCCCAATGGATGGTCACAGGTCATATTATTTAATGAGCATCAGTGCTTCTCTCTCTCTCTCTCTGTGTGTGTGTGTGTGTGTGTGTGTGTGCACATGCACATGCACAACCATTAAATAATATGGAGTGTGGTGATTCATGGGCAGTTGGATCTGTGGATTGCTAGACCTCCTATCCGCTATATAGAAGAATGCCTTTGAATCTGTACAGAGTATGTTTTTCCTCCTCATTGAGTAACCATAGTTCACGTCAATGCATCTTTGGTTGGTTTATACAGATCTAGACCAGAAGGTGTGTTTCCTGTCCCTATGTTAGCTTCGGTGCATCTTGTAAAAACTAATTAATTCACTGAAATGGCTCAAGGATAGGAATGGACAAATCTGTATGCCCCCCCTTCCTTTTGTGTTTAATTTTAAAAAACCTTTCACCTTCAGTTTTTAAAAATTCTTTCTACTGCATTTATGAAGAAACATATGAATATAGCTAAGTTCTTATAAAATTTAACAAAACTATATATTCCCAGACATTTGCACTGGTCGGATTCAGTGAAATACAATTACCTCTGGCATAGAGTCCTCAGACTGTATTCTTTCATGCCTGGTATTTTAAACGTTTCCTGGGGAGGGCATGCTCTTCTCTTGGCCATTGCACCATCCTCAGAGTCAGATTTAATGAGATTGTTCTCAGGCTGTGGAATCTCTTTCCCAGGAAGGACAATCTGGAAAAGGGCAACTGTTTATTGTCTTCTTTCCAATGGCAGTCAAAAACTTTCAATTTGGGTGTGCTGAATATTTACACATGTATATGTTTTGTTTTGGATGGGGAACAAGGCATATTCACTAGAACTATTCCCCTAGGCAGCTTACAAACTTTGATGGTACTGATACAACTCTTACAATAGCCATGGATGGAGTGGGAACCAAGGAACTGGAACTGCCTCCCAGTCCTGAGAAGCTCATTAGAGAGAGAGGAACAGGAAGGGCAACCATGTTTAATGGCTATACACCATTGGGCATAGCAGCTGCTTAACGAAAGAAAGCTGCAGAATGGCAGGCACATAGTCTTATGCTCTGTGCCATGTGTGTTTTATTTGTTGGAAAAAACCCAACACATTATTATTATTATTATTATTATTATTATTATTATTATTAGCCTGCCTCTCCCTGCAGATCAAGGCGGTTTATAATTAAAAAAATACATAATCCAATAAATCATAAAATTTCACAATCCCTAACCCATCACCAACATAATGTATAACACTTAATTAGGTAGTGTAGTGGTTATAAAGAAGAAAAATTTCACTTGTTTGCCATGTAAGTCAAAAATTTGAAGTCTCTCAGAAATAGGGATATAACTGGAAACATACAATGGCACACAGATAACTATCCAAATGGAATTACCTGTTCTATATCCTAAGCCTTTTAACTATTTTTGGTTGCGGTAGGTTTAATGTTATTTGAACAACTGAAATAAATAAAAAGTTTTTAAAAGAAATAGGGATGTAAATCCTCAATTATTTCATCTGCATGTGCTAGGATGAATTATTACTATAGTCTTCTCCCTGTTGAAGAAGATAACTATTATTTATTTATTTAATATAGGTATCTGCCTTTCTCCCAGGATATTTTTGTGCCATTTCCCCCCTGCATTTGTATGTCCCAAAACAGTGGCATCACTAGGGTTGAATAATTGGAAGATAATTGGAGAATGTCAGTAGTGATTCCCAGAACAAATGGAACCATAAGAAATAACCCAGTGTTGCTTTAACCAGTGGCATCACTAGGGTTGGCATCACCTAGTGCAGTAACTCATGGTGTCACCCCGCCATTGACCTGTTCCCATACCACACCCTATAGAGGCCTTAGTAATGATATTTTTTGTACTAATGTTACTCATAAATTATAATTCCCATATGTCACTGAATGAAATGGCAATAGTGGTGACATAAACAACTAGCAAAATTAAATTTATACTTTCAACTTACAATATCATATGCACAGCCTAAATGTGTCTACATAGTTTTGTGTGGTTAAAGTGAAAATTTGGTAAGATGTGATGGTTTTAAAGAAAATTTTAAAATAATATTTTCAATTGAATTTTTAACATTAAATTTTAATATTAAAAAAAAATACTGGGCCCCTTCGTTTCTTCTTCCATTGACCCTTGCACACTCATTTCTTCAGTTTCCTAAAGGGATGTAGGCAAACCCCACAGCCCATTTCTACCAAAAGTCAGATGTTTGGAGAGTCGTGGTGTCACCTCTACTTAGAGTGTCACCTATACCCCCCAAATCCCTTAGAAATGCCCTCTCCCAAAGTGTTTTGGAGGATTTTTCACTTCAAGATGTTGGAGGCAGAAAATTGCTCAAAAGTCACATGACTCCATTATGCTTTCTGAAACGGTTTTCCAATTGTTGGGAAATCTATTTTCTTACTGTCAAAGAAATAGTAGAATATTAGAAGGGAAACAAAGAAGACGAAGCAACCTTAATTACTGTCACACAAAAAAGGGTTCATCTGCAAGGGTCCAAAGACTCAAACCTTTTTGTCTAACTGGGCAAATCTGCCAATTTTGCATTCTCCCATATTTACATTTTTTAAATAAAAAAAAATCACATTCTTCCTTTTGTTTCTGAGGACGATTCTGAATTTTTAAAAGTTTTTATTGAAACAAAGTAACACATACACATGCAAACAAAACCATGCAGCATTCTTACTCATCTCTATCAAACAAATACAATTACCAAGATCCTATTTACCTGTTGTGTGACTTAAAGTTTTGCAATTATGGTTATGCTGCAGTATTGATTGTGCCATTTGCACAACCAACTGTGCAATGGGTGAAACATTTGTTCATTGTGCATCAGTTGTTCCAGACCCCCGCCCCCCCAAAAAAACCACACTAAGAACCACATTTATTGAACATCCTAGGCAGCATTCCACAGCCTTCTCAATGACTTTCACCAGTGTCATAGGATTTGTGCAGTAAATAAAATGTCAAATTACAGATGTATCTGCACTGCAGAAATAATGCTGTGTGACACTGCTTCAACTGCCATAGCTCAGTACTATGAATCTGAGATTTGTAGTTCTGTGAGCTATTTAGCCTTCTCTGATAGAGTACTGTGGTACCACCACAAACTACAAATCCCAGAAGTCCACACCATTGAGCCAAGGTATTTAAAACAGTGACAAATTCCATTATGCAAAGGGATCTTGTAGCACCTTTGAGACTAACTGAAAGAAAGAAGTTGGTAGCATGAGCTTTCATAGATTTGAGCTGACTCCATCAAATGCATGCACTCCATTGTCTGCAATGGAGATGCAGCCTATATGATACAGTGCAATATTTGTGAAAAGGGAACAATAATGTTTGATCAAAAGGGTGTCTTAAGAGATTTACTGTATCTTCTAGTACAGTCTATAGTAGCTCACAGATTTGAGCATACTGTAGTATGAAACTATAAATAGTGACTTTGCATCATTGTTTGGAGAAGAACCTAGCCATTAAGATGGGTACACTTTACAAATAAGCAAGACCTAGACCTAAAACATGCAGTGAAGAAGAACATGTGGGGAAAAAGGAATGGGATAAGCAAGGGAAAACACCATTGACACATCTTTGAGATGAGCAAAGCACACAAGCAAAGCCAGGACAGGGTGAATTTCAGAGTATTTCATGAGGCAGAGCAATCAACTATATATTGAGTTTTCCTAGCCTTACATTTTTTGATTCCTTAATCTTCCCAGCCTTTCTCCTGCTTCATTCCTTCTGTTGTGCTGAAACATTGAGTGTTGATGGTATGCAATTTTCCTGACAGGTACAGAAAGGTGGTTTCCCCCCATGGTAACATTTGTAAAGAGTATAGAGCTCCCAGTTTATGATTTCCCTGAAATCCTGAAATAGGCTGACGTACATAAGCAAGAACAGTGATATTAACAACCTGCAATTGTATTTGCCTTTCCTTTTAAGGTATGGCGCTAAAGAACCTTGTTGTTGATGTTGTTGTGTACATTCAAGTCATTTCCAACTTATGGTGGCCCTAAGGAGAACCTATCACAGGGTTTTGTTTGCAAGATTTGTTCAGAGGGGGAGTTGCCTTTGCCTTCCGCAAAGTCAAGAGAGTGTGACTTGCCCAAGGTCACCCAGTGGGTTTCCATGGCCGAGAGAGGACTCAGGCCCTACTGTGTGGATTTCAGTGCTACAGCAGCCCAGCCAGAAAGGACTTTCCTTCTCTAGGAACTGGTTATCTGATGCATTTTAATTTCACTTATTCCTATGCTCAGTTGTATTTTAGTGTAACACAGCAATCAAAATGCACAAGAGCTTAGGGACCCTGACATTATAACTATCCCGTTATAGCATGATTCATCTCAATTAATTTTCTTCTAAAATGGAACCCAGAAGAAAGGTTGTCTGAACCTCGTTCTCTGGATTCACCTAATGCAAGGGTGCTCTAAGTATAGGCTTTGGGCCAAATGTGAGCTCTGAATGATATTTTTTAGTCTCTTTTTAAGAACAGCATGGCACCTGACTTGCAAGTAAGAGTTTGGTTGTTATGAAATTAATACCAGAGCTGTACTTCTTGGAGTTGAAACACAAGATGGTACTTCCTTCCATCCACCAAGGTACCATCTTCGTAGACTGATGACTGAATCTTTCTTCTGCACTGGTAATTGTAAATGTCCTCTGCTGTGCTTAAAGGTAATAACCTAATCATGGGGCAGACCACTTAGAGTACTCTCTTTCAACCTTATTGCCACCTGCCAGCAACTGATGCCTAATGTGACAATTTTACCTAATGTTAGGACCAGTCCTGTCACCTAGGGCCAAGTGATGTTTTGGAAGCACAATGATGAGAAGACAGTAGAACATTGTTCAAAATACTGCACTGTATCAATGTCACTGAAGGGGCTCCATGCAAAGTGCAATGAATTTTAATGACCAAATGAGCCTCTGACATCACATACTACAAACACTTAATGCACTCCCATCTCACATATCTACGGACAGAGAAAGTGTGTGAGACATACACCTCAGTTGTCAGGGCAAGCCAACAGTGCTTTTCTTCATTGCAGATCTCCATGGGCCAATGTCTAGGTAAGCAGCCACTGATTCTCCTGGAATTTGTCACAGGTAACAGGAAGCTACCACAAGCCTTTGGGTTGTGTGAAAAGCAGAACCAAGGAGGAGGCAGTGTTATACCATCAGTTCCATAGCCTAATGTGTTAAGACGGAGCTTACATCAAGTAACCACAGGTTCGCAGATGAAGATCTTGAGTCCTGCTTTGGTATTAATGGTGCTGCAGAATATATATTTTGTTTATTGGGGTGAATGTGTATCTTTCAAAGGAAAAGATCACTTACATAAGTGGCAGGAATGGGGAATGAGAGAACATTACACTAGGACCTGCCAAGTAGCCCAGTGAAAGAGGGTGCCCTATAGAAATGCTAATAAGACTTCTACTATACAAATCTTTCTCTGGAGACTGCTGCATATAGTATTAGACTCTAAAATATTAGTGGAACATCAAAACCACAACCTCTTCTTTTATAATACAACTCCACAGCTATACTGATGATGGACAAGAAATTAAGAAAACAAATTCAAGATGGATCTCTCTAAGACTCTTGGGGACCCAAGCAGTGAAAGGCCTAAGATATGACATCCACAGCTTGAAAATATATTTTTTAATCCAAAAAGCAAACCTTGAGTTTGCCATTGAATACAAGGAACACTATTTTACCACACTATTGTATATTATCAGAATTGAACAGCCATGGATTTTGGTATCCACAGTGCATCCTGGAACCAAACCCCAGTAGATACAAGAGTCTATTGTACATGGAAGACGGGGTTCACAACCATTTAGCTCAGGATTCAAGTTCTCTGGTTTGGAGTCATGAAAGAAGTGTTGATGCAGTATACAAAAGGCACAGATTCAGATAAAAGGCTGAAAACATCATGGCACAAATGAGGCAGTACACTGATATGGCTAGTCAGAGAAGGAGCGTGAGGATCAATGAATTCATTTAAATAAGTTTCTGTCTCACTTCCATTCCAAGGTGCCATTAATTTTGCTCCTCCCTCTTTTTCCTTTCTAGGATGGAGAGACACTCTGTAGCCACGAGTGTTAATTTTACTTTTTCCCCTTTGGGATGATGGGGTGGATGGAGGATAATTTGAAGAGTGTTTTAATTTATGTCACATGTCTTTCTGGTAAAATGTTACACCTTGGTGAAAGGTTGGATGCTCTGAGTGAGCTTAAAATTCTCATGACACACCAAACATAGTGTATTTTTCCTCTATCTCTAGTGAGAAACCACTGATGTAGAACTGTGCTGGAGTACTGTATTATACTATAGATATATATAGTACATCAACAATCTTAAGATATGCAGATAACACCACATTACTAGTGGAAAATGGCAAAGACTTGGAATGACTACTGGGAAAGGTCAAAGAGGAAAATGGCAGGCTTGGTGTTGAACATTAAGAAAATAAAAATTGTTGTTGTTGTTGTTGTTATTTCATATATCCCACCTTTCTCCCAATATAGGGACTCAAGGCCATGATTTACAGAATAAGAAAATTGAAATAGTTAAAGATTTCCTATACCTTGGATCAGCCATTGATCAGAATGGAGTTGGAGTCAAGAAATCAGAAGACTAGAACTGAGAAGGTCAACTATGAAAGAACTAGACAAAATGCTGAAGTGCAAAGATATACAGCTGAAAACTAAAGTTAAGATTGTCCATCTCATCTTATTTCCCATCACTATGTATAAGTGTGAGAGCTGGATGGTAGAGAAAGCTAATAGAAAGAAAATCAACTCCTTTGGGATCTGGTGCTGGAGAAGAGTTCTGGGGATACTGTGGATGGCCAAAAAGACAAACAAATGTGTTCTAGAAAACATCAAACCTGAACTCTCCCTAGAAGGCAAGATGACAAAATTGAGGCTGTCATACTTTGGCCACATCGTGACAAGGCATGGCTCACTAAAGAAAGATGATAATGCTTGGAAAGGCAGTAGGAAGAGAGGAAGATCACATACCTGATGGATAGATTTAATCAAGGGGGACATGGACCTGGGTTTGTAGGACCTGAGCAGAGCTGTTGAGGGTAGAATATCTTGGAGGTGTCTCATTCACAAGTTGTTTGAAGGCAGTTAACAGCAAAGCACAGCATTGCAGTAATATTACTCAAATGTAAATACATGACATCATGCCATAGCCTTTTGTTTTGCAGCCATAAGGGATTTAGTGGCAACTCTATTTCTACCCAGCAAGCATGACTTGACCATAATGTTAAACAGCCTTTAAAAAAGGCTTCATCTCTGGACAACTAATTCTGACCGCTTTGGATGCCAACAGTTCAAAAGGTCAACTTTGAACACACTGTGTTCTCTGTATGGTATTTCTAGCAGACACAGAACTTTCTGCTTCAAGAGTTCATTGACACTTTGCTTACCCTGTTATGTTGTCCCTCTGCTCCTGTGTGATCTCCGATATAGTGAAACAATAATATATCACTAGGGCTGACCCTTTGGCCTTTTATGAATTATCTGTTTTAGAAAGATGTGAAACCACCTTTTATATCCCACGTAATAGATATTTAGACATTGTAGATCAATACTGAACAAGTTTGCTACTTATAGCTAATAGGTGCCAAAGGGGCGTTCTGACAGTGACCTCTGACTCTTTGGTTGACAAGAAATCTATATACAGAAGTGGGGAATAGGTAAGGCAACCAGTTTTTAAAGTTTATGAATATAGATCTATACCAAACAACAGAGATTTCTACCAGACAGAAATTTTTCATTCTATATACACTAGATGGTCCCTTTCCCCCCTGAACATTCTTACTCTGGCCAATGCAAAATTAATAAATGGACTGGTGTGATGAATGGAAAACAAGCACTGTGTTGTGTGACATGTTTTCCCATTTGTTACGTGTATGATATTGCTTCACTGTCAACCAAGACTCCCCCATTATAAAATGGGCTGTCATTTGTAATTGCACCAGTGCCTGAGCAAGGATGTCTCTGGGAGGCAAGGCGTACTCCTTGCGCTCAGAATCAACAAACAGAATGGTTTTCTTTCAAGAAAGTGCAGTTCTTTTAAAAGAACCTTTAAAGAAAAATGCATTCTAAAAATAAATTTGAGGATTCTACTTTTCAGGATGATCTGACTGTACCTGTTCAGGATGACCTATAAAATACAATAAAAACTTTTTCATGCTGCGATAACCCCAATGTTTTGTTGATTGATCTTTTAAAAAACAAATCAAATGACATTAATGTACAATGTAATTAACTGATAAGAATAACAATGACTTCTAATAGAAAAGCCAGTTACTTCATCTTATTCTTTAGCATGTCAAAACAATGGTGATGTTCTGCAGTTTATGGTATCGCAAAACAGGGCCACCTCCTGGTGTCCTGTTTTAGAAAATACAATTTAGTTTGGTAACAAAGTTAGCTACAGTACATCACGCTGAAATGCAATCTGTATAAAAAACGAGGCAAGGGGAAAAGGAGGTGGAAGAACATTTTTTCCAAAGAATACACCAAACAGTGTGTGTACTGTATTATCAAGTCACACTTCAGTAGCATTGCACAGAAGTCTCAATGGCATTCCCACTGTTAGGCACCATTGAAAACACATTTCTCCTGACTTTTCTTCTCTTTCTACCCTCCTCCCCTCCTCTTCTTAGTCAAGATGAATCACTGCTGGATCTACACTGCCTCTGAGGGCAGAGTCAGGTCTTGAAGAGGCAACCTACCTCCTATGGCTCAAACATTTTAATTAATTTTAACACTAATGCACAACCTAGAGTTAATGACTCTGCCACTGTGTTCTCTAATTTACCAAGTTTATTCATTGAAACTTTCTCTCCTGAACTGAGATTGAATGTCATGCTTTTTAAAATAGCCCTCTCAAACAGCCTCAGGGGTTGTTGTGGTTCCGTTCTATCCTTTTTCCTTAAACAGATATCTTAGACAATCCCACACACTTGTATTTGCTTTACCAGGAAAAACAAGAATAGTTAGTAGGTGAGTGATTAAGGGATAATGAGTTTAAACAATCTGTGAAGACAGCTCAGTGCAAACAATGTTGGTTTTTTTAATAAAAACAAGCCGCACACATAGAAAAGCAGTTAAGTACGACACCTTTTTGAACATCTTACTCTACAACTTTACACAGATAAAAACTGGAAGAAGTGTGGTCAAGCAATATTAAAGTGCGGTGAAGATGTTAAAAGTTACTTACAGGGAATAATGTACAGACTAAGAGAGACTGCAGCAGTGTGCTTTTGCTTGAGCCTATTGGGAAGGGCAAAATGTTGACCCCTCCTCTTCTCCTGCCCAGCCAAATTAATTGAATGCAACCTACTTTTGTACTTTGAACTCAGTTTACAGCAACTGAAATAAGCTGAGGACAAAGGTGGAAAGTGGCAGAGGAGAGAGAAATTTGGACATTTTAAAAGCAGTTGAAAAAGATGGGACAGCAGGACTGTCCTTGGACTATTGGAGTTTCTGGATATGCTGCAAAAGTCCAGTTTATAGAGATGGTTTCTGTCTAAAAATATTCACATACAGCACCAAAAAAGGTAACATGAACTCTGTTTGGTCAGATCAAGGCTTAGATCCTGTTGGTTGTATCACCTAATATAACCCCACTGAGCCAATTTGCAGAATGTTGAATGAACCTCTATGTAGATCCCATTCATTCAATACTTCTAGGACTGCCAAACATGAATCAGGCCTGCGGGCCCATCTCAGAATTTGAAAAATTGAACAAATGACTTCAAATCATCATATTTTCTTTGAATTGGTCAAAAGGCCAATAAAAAAACCATTTAAAACACATTTTAAAATATATTTTAAACTCATCTTAAAATACTTTAGAAGAAAGATATCTCTTAAAATACACCTAAAACTTTGGATTTCAACATTGTGGAAAAGAAAAAGCATAATGGTATAGATTGGGGAACAATACATACCAAGGAACTGTCTAAAGACTTTTAGTTAGTTCTTTTCTTTTCAGTAGCAAAGATATAACTACATTAAATTACAACTGTAACCTAGCAGGAGATAATTTCACTTCATTGGCAATTTATCTGTAAGTTACTTATATAGCTGTTGGCATGACTTCATTAAATGGTGGGGGAGACATATCATATGACATACTGGTTCATGCTGTAAGACGCATTTAGCATTTCTGAACAAAAATATAGAGGGTTTTTTAAAGTAAACATTTTAGTAATGCTTAAGCAGTAGGGAAATAAAGATTAAGACAAATTTCAAATTTAGAATTGATCTGACCCAGTTTAGGACAATTCAATAGTTTGGTTTGGCTTAATTTAGCTCTGGAGTATATTAGCCTGATCTGAAGACATTCAGATCTATTTGAAACAATTTGGAGGAATATATATATATATATATATATGCCAGGTAGTATGGTTCCAAAAGCACCCAAGAAGGAAATGGCATTGTAGGGTGAAGTGGAGAGCATATACTCCAAGATTTCATAGATGAAATGTGGGATGTGTGGCCAAACAACATCAGAGTGTGGTCATGATAGCAAAAGTTTTTAACAAAGAAGAACACACAAGCTAGTAGTAGTTTGCTTTTGCCTGAACCTACTGAGAAGGGCAAGTTTCCTCCACCTCACCCTACCATGCTAAATTTACTGAGTGCAAGCTCCTTTTGCACTGTGAAATAAGTTTGCACCAGTGGAAGTAAGCTGTGAGGCCAAATGGGGAAAGTGAAAGGAGAGAGCAACTAAGACATTTTAAAAATAGC